>NW_007726382.1:894364-935179 GCF_000696425.1 Galeopterus variegatus | reverse complement strand
CTTGGCTATTGTAAAGAGTGCTGCGATGAACATTGGGGAACAGGTATACCTTCGACTTGATGATTTCCATTCCTCTGGGTATATTCCCAGCAGTGGAATAGCTGGGTCATATGGTAGATCTATCTGCAATTGTTTGAGGAACCTCCATACCATTTTCCATAGAGGCTGCACCATTTTGCAGTCCCACCAACAATGTATGAGAGCTCCTTTTTCTCCTCAACCTCGCCAGCATTTATCGTTCAGAGTCTTTTGGATTTTAGCCATCCTAACTGGGGATGAATGTGCCTTCTGAGGTGCCAGAAGTCTCTGTGTGGGTTGTGGTTATGTGAATGCATAAATACATACAAATTCATTGAGCAGTGTGCATATAAGATTGTGCTCTTTGCTGTGTATATCTCAATTTTCAAAAATTGGAGTGTGGGAGGCAGTTTGCTTTGCTTTCCACAATAGAAAGTGCTCAAAATGAGTAGGTATTTTGGGATTTGTCAGAAAACTAAAATTACTGCTACCCTATATCTGTGACAAGAGAAACAATCAGGATACTTTAAGTATCCTAACGTTTGAAAAAAGTCAATAAAAATCATATTTAAAGCTTACTATTCTATTTTTCTACAACTATTGCTGCTGCTACTGTTTTTCTTGCTACTACTACCAACTAACATGTAAGTGATTTCAATGTGCCAAATGCTGTGCTAGACTTTTTTAATCTAGAGATGGAGTAGATGTTGTGCTTATTCCAATTTGTAACTTCCAGGCTATCATTCCTTCTCTTCTTCCTGCAGTCCAGTAGTTTACAACTCACAACAGCAGACTCATACACCCACTGCTTTCTTGTTTTGGTTATTCACAGATTCTAGCCATTCCCCTAGTTCCTTAAAGATTTCAGTACTTCTTCAGTTCCTTGACTTCCTCTCATCTCATGATATTGTCTGCACTCTTCCTCAGCCACCCACTCCAGTAGTCCTAGCCTAGCCTAGACCTATGTTACTCATAACTGAATTACACTTGCAAGTATCTCATTCTTTGCTGACCACTTCCTGTTTTTCCAGCTCATTGTCATTTACCTTGCCTTCAACAAGTATTTGATTCCAAATAATTGACCCTACCAGGATCTACAGTGCATTGATTCTACTCTCTTTTCAGTGACATTCTACCCTCTCATCATCATTTCCTTCCTTATGCAGCCTGAATTCTGTACTCTAATACTATATCTACTCCTGTGCACACTCTCATCTTTCTTGATTCTCTTTCCCTTCATCTTATTTATTTGGCAAAATCTCAAGTCTGGCTAAATCCAATTCTGTGCCTGTTGTGTGCTAGCATGTATGTAGCTGAATTTGGGTGGAGAAAACCTGCAACCATTTAACTGTTCTTACTTTAAAGTAGTGACTATCAATTTCATGTGAGTCCTTAATGCTGCTGGTGATTGTACTACATTTCCTAGTCCATTTACTACCCCACTCTATTTTATGTTTTCCTGTCTCCTCAAACCTACGATATCTGCTCCCCCCATGTTTTTGTTTTCTATTTCATTGAAAAACAGAAGCAATTAGAATTTGTCCTGTCTCCCACCCTTACATCTTCCAGCCAACCCACATCCGTACACATCCTGCCTTGCCTACTGTTACTGTGGGTGAATTGTCTTTGTGCCTTAGCCTACTCTTTCACTCACCGTATCAGTTCATCAGTTTTCCCCCTCATCTGAATCATAAGATTTTTTCCTCTCTACCAGTAGGATCATTTACGTCAGAATACGAATGTTGCTGTAATGTCTCCTGTGCTATAAAAAGTCCTTTATGTTTTTCCAGCTACTGCCAATTTCTTCATTCTTTTTTATACTACAACTCTTTAAAAGAGTCATCTATATTTACTGTCTTCAATTCCTCTCACCTCTCTTAACCCAACTCCAATCAGGCTTTTTTTTAATACTGTTAACCCACAAAGATCAAGGTCAATAATAGCCCCTAACATAGCTACATTTAACGGTCAGTTCTCAAATCTCATCCTTTTCAGTTTATCTGCTTTGTTTAACATCTTGTCACTTCCTTCATGAACTGTTTTCTTTTTTTTTTTAATAGAATACTGTATTAAACGTTTTCCATATTTCCCTACAGTCATCAAAATTGTTTTTAAACCACATAAAGTCCCACCCAGTTGATAGAACCATTATGGATATATGTTAAGGAGGTGGTAAGTATAACACAAAAAATAATTTTTTCTTTTAAGATTTCTTTGTAATGTTTAACAAGAAAGTGGTTTTATTAGTTAAAGAGAAAGAGAGAGAAAAATAAAAGGCAGGATGAATATATGCTGACCCATGAGGCCTGGGCAATTACCTCCCATCACAACACCAAAGCTCTGTTTTCTTTACTTGGCTATCGGGGCTACTCTTTTGGTTTTCCTCCTATGTTACTACTTGTGCAGAAAACTGTTAAGATAGTCCGCCTGGACTGCCTATACTTAGAAAGGCCTGCTTGCAAGATTGGCCTGTGCCTGGAACTTAGCTTGTAAGCAGTTTCCTAAACCGACATAAAACTTTGCTAAATTATAAGAATGGCTTATTGTGCCTAAACTGTACAAACAATGTGGTTTAGGTTGAATACCTATTTTTCTCCTGGGGAGTTTGGAATCTTGGTATGTGCTAGACAGAGGGTGCTTATGTAATTAGCTCCCAATAAAAACCTTGAATATTGATTCTCTAATGAGCTTCTCTGGTAGACAACATTTTACATGTGTTGTCACAACTTGTTGCTGGAGTAATTGTGTCCTGTGTGACTCCACTGGGGAAGAACTCTTGGAAGCTTGCACCTAGTTTCTTCTGGACTTTGCCCCATATGCCCTTTCCCTTTTCTGATTTTGCTTTGTATCTTTTCACTGTAATAAACTGTAACCATGAATACAATGATTTCTGCCTGCTGTGAGATCTAGGCAATCACCAAACCTGTGGGTGGTTTTGGGGACTCTCAACATATTCCTTCTTTTCTTTTTTTTTTCCCTGCCTCCTTTTCAGCTTCCTTACCTCTAAACTTGGGGTACTCCAGGAATCTTCTGTATCTACAGCCTTCAGGTATTTTTATCTACCATTTCTAGGCAGTATTTTTCAGTCTTAAATCAAAATGGCATTGATTAGCATTTCAGGCTCCAAAATTCACTAGATTTATTTTATCTTTCATGTTCTAAAGTCATTATTTTGGAAATCTGCAAGCAAAAAGATTACTGATTACCAAAGCAAGATAAAGAGACTTTACACTTGTTGTTAGAAATTATATAGTATAATTTTTATAAATTCATTTAAAATATAAGTATGCTCATATGGAAATTTGGGAAAGAAAGAATTATCAGGAAGAGCAAGTTACATTGCTATAATTTAAAAATAATATCAGAAAGGAAGCAGCATCAGAATTTTATATTATAGAGCTCCAGAGTTTAGACTAAACTAAAAGTTGCAGTTAATGTAAAGGTTTTGGAAAATAGATAAAAGGAGATTATTGATGTTCTTAGTAATTTTTAGTTGTACTTTAAATTATCATTCCTTTTAGCATATTTAGTCTTAGGTTTATCTTATTACAAATGAAATTCCAGACACTATTCTACCTTTTTTTCAGTTTGTATAAGTCCAGTGGGTCCTTGTGGTAACACCTTTATAGCTGAGATTTAAGAGTACTATGTTCTTCTAAGTTAAGTAGTCACATCTCTTTATAAATCACCTGCTTATGTAAAAGCCTGTTATTATTGCCTATAATTTGTCTTTTGATTATTTTTACCTAATGCCTTCTCATGGTAATATAATAATGAAAAAAAGAAAGCAGATGTTCCATGGTAATTTGTTTTATAGAGTGTTTATTATGAGTGCTCTGTTAGAAGATAATTTTAAAAAGATTGTATACTTTAGTCTTAAGTATTTTACTTAACCCACAACTGCTATAGAAACCTATGATTCTAATTGTTATAGTTCTGAAGCATTTGTTAACTGTCTTAGGGTCACTGATGTAGTACTTGCTGAAGTGACATCACTTCAAATGACCCTAAAATGACACTAATGCTTTACTTGCCACTAGAATCATCAGAAGACAACATCTGAATAAGTAAGTCTCACCATGTTTTTTACCTTAAGTCAACTGAGATGCCATTGTTAGTGCATAGTTAAAAATGAATAGAATATTTAAACTTCTAATGCCATAAAGTATTGGTACCAGGTGACCAAAACGAGAATTAAAAAGTGCTTTCTGTTGACTAAACCTTAAATTAAACTTTATTAAGTTGCAAATAATTCAGAAGGAATTATACATTGTTACTTGTTTTCTAAGACAATTTTTACAAATACTATTTGAATCAATAGTAAAAAGCAAATATTTTTGATAAACAAAATTGAATTTATATGAATAGTAATTTATAAATGTAAACATATCATGTTTTTCTCTCCATTCTTCTACATAAACCTACCAAGTAGAGTTGAAAAACAGTAGTAAAAGGTACCTTAGACATGTCACTTTTCAGAAAGCTGTAAATTGCTTGTTCCCAGTGTGGAAAAGCTGAGTCTGTTGGGAGGTATCATACTTGCAGCATTGTTGTCTTTTTCTTCTTGACACAATAGAACATCCATTGTGACTCTAGATATAGAGATATATAACTTTGGTTACTGGTTATTATGTTTCCTTTCTCTGTGCAGTCAGATCTCTAAAAGCAGAAATGAAATACTAAGAATAGTGTGTTATTTTCTCCCACTTTCTCATTCCTTTGTCTTGCTTAGGCATTCATTCACATATTCATTCCCACATTTTTTTGATGAACATCTCTTGGGTACAAGTTGTATGCCAGACATTATAAAATTGAATAAAGCAGGGGGCTTGCTTTCATGGATTTTATAGTTTAGTTTCATATGTGATACTCTATTCTGAACATGAGAATCAAGAATATTTCTCTCGTTAGGCTTAAGTTCTGTATCTTTAAAAAAAAAAGTTTAGGTTCTTTAGTGAGGGAAGAGTTCCTTTCTCCATGATTTAAAACTCCAAGCATATGGAATGCTTTAGATTCTTTTGGAAGAGAGTTAGGAGCACATGTGAGAGGTGTCCCCAAGGAATCCTCTGTTATACCTCTGTCATCAAGGAGATAAATAGGCCAGAAGTGGATATCAAGAGAATTCCACAGTGTTTATAGTGGAAAGTGGAATTTAATGTTCTAGAAAAATCAATAGACATCCATTTATGTTTATACTACCTTGGCCGTTTCTCTCCTGAAATATTTCAGTGATATAATAAAGCGGTGATATGATACATTCATGATATGTCTCCATCATTTAGCCGCATTGTGAGGAATAAGGTGCAAAAACAGTGATTTTCATGGCAGTTTATAAATGCAGTTGATTATTTCATTTATAGTTCTCAGAGCTGAATCTCTAAGGAAAATTTTTTTGTTTAGAAATGATAGTTTTTATTTTTCATAGTATTTTATATATACGGTAGAACTAAAAAAGGGAGAGGGGCTTCAGAAATCTGAATACTCATCTAATATTTGTGCTTCTTGACATAGTATTTTACTATTAAATATTTGAAAAGTATGTAATTTGATTTTTTACAGCTTTATTGAGATATAGTTTACTTACCATACAGTTTCCCATTTAACATATATAATCCAATGGTTTTTAGTATATCTACAAGTTGTGCGGTCATCACCATTGTCATCATCCCCAAGTGTAATTTGATTTTTGAATTCTATTTAAGGGAATCCTACTCAAAATTGAACTTTTTCTTCAAAAATTAACATTCATTTATAGAGTTTCTGTTTGGGGTGATGAAAAAATTCTGGAAGTGTATAGTGGTGATGGTTGAATGTACTTAATGCCACTGAATTGTATACTTGAAAATGGTTAAAATGGTAAATTTCATATTATGTATACTTTGCCACAGTAAAAAATTAACATCCATTTATGTGAAATCAGAATTGGTAGTTTCAATTTTTTTGGAGATTTTATCCTAAGCAACACATGATACTAATATTTTTTTCTCAGAAATGTGTTATAGCAAAGATACTCTTATATACTAAAAATTCATGTTATTGATTTTCTCAGGCTGAAAAACCGACACATTAAAATTGTTGTAGATATTTGTTTTTATAGAAAGAAATTACAGTAAAATTAAGTGAAGAAGTAAAAGCAATTAGTGTTTCTTTGTTTTAATTTTGCTCTACTTGAAAAAGCAAAATGCCAAGCAGTGCAGGCCCTTTTATCTTAATGCGAGAAAAGTAAATATAATACACACACACAAATGAATACATATATGATAATATAAAAGTATGTTTATAGATGCATTAAAAAATCGCTGGAAGGAGACAGAAAAAAAACAATAATGTTGGTGGTTCTGGGCATGGGAATGGGGCAGCTAGGGTTTATGGATGGGAATGATATTTTCTACTTTGTGAATGTATTACCTATTAAAACATTTTAAATAAAAAATCCTAATCTTAGTCTCGTAATCAACATAACTGTGTTTCTTCCTACTGTGCTTTATTACAGGAGGTAGAACTTTATTGAGATTGGTGTGAAAATGAACTGTATTACTTAAGAAGTTGTTTTCTTTCTAGGAATTGATTATGGATTAAGTTTACCACTTGGGGAAGACTATGAGCAGAAGAAACATAAACTAAAAGAAGAATTGCGGCAAGATTACAGACGCTATCTTACTCAGGTAATGAGTTCTATTAATGAGTTGGGTCTTATGCTTCAGGATTCATCTCCTAAATTTGTTTTCATAAGATATTAGTCATATGTGTTAGTTTTCAGATTATCAGTGGTATCTAGTTAAGTAGTAGTATAGTCAAAGTTAAGTGACATATATGACATTGATAGAGGAAAAAAATGGTGCTGAGAACTGGTGCTGTGGAATATACAGATTCTTGACCTTTGGAGTAGAGCAGTGGGTTCTAATTTTAAATGAGATTGTAAATTCTGATTGTTCATGCTTTCCGTAAAGTTATCATGGTTTAAAGTAGCCCAATAATGATTTCCCACTCCTACTCCCCCCAACTTTATATTAAAATGACACATGGAGTTCTACTTGCTAACTATTTTCCTATGAACTAAGCTTATAAAATTTTATTTAACATATTTATTTAACCACCAAAGTCTTTGCTTTATGACTTAATGTTTTACATAGCAGAACCCTTGTCTTAAGTATATTGTGTTAAAGTATATAGTAGCTAAATTAAGGTTTATTGTAAGTTTTAAAATGCAATTTAATTTTTAGGTTCTAAAATTATTTTAAGCAATCATGATGTTTCTTGTCATCCCAAGATAATTTTTCACTGCTTAATAATGTTTGCTGCAGATGTACAAATGGTCTCATTTATTCTGATTTGCACATGGAGAGAATGGACTTTGACTGAATATATTTTATCAATGGTTTGTTTCCTTTGACTTTAGGGCATTACAGAAGCAAAAAGAAAGGTAGGGTTGCCTGCAAAGTCATCTCCTTCAGTATTTTTTTTTTTTTTTAAAGATCTAGTAGCTTGTAATTATTTGCATTGCCGAGATTCAAACCAATTAGAATAATAGCTTTATTTATGATTTTGAGGCTTGTGAATGGTACCATTTTATGTTCTTTCTTTTAGCAAGATGATAGTGTACACATTCATTGCTTCTGATTTCTGTTTTGCATTTGTTTTTGTTGCTTTCTTATGCATTCCTTATAAATATTCTGCAACTATTGTAAGTTTATTTGTTTTCAGCATGCTAGTTTTGTTCCTCAAATTTTGCTAATCACAATAAGATTAATAGAATAATAGAATATTCAAGATATTTGAAGATGTTATCAGGACTTGGATTATTCCTCTATATTTTTGCACCAAAACCTGTGGAATGCATTCCTAAGTTTATAATGGAAAACAAAGAGAAATAGTTTTATAGTTTTTACAAAACTGTTTTTAAAAAGAATCTTACACACCCATTCACCATTCAACTAATATTTCTTTAAACACTTAGAAGATGAGTCAGGTATGGATCCTGTCTTCAAGGGGCTTAGTTGTGGAAATAGCATTCATAAAATTCAGAAAGTTATAACTACAAGAAGCATATAATGATCAGGAAGGGCCTCATAGTGGGAGGTGTTATTTTGTAAAACATTATAGGATGAGCAGAATTTAGATAATCTAGAGGGAGAGTCAGAGAAAAAATTTTTTCAGATGGAGAATATAGAATGAAGAAGGACTTGGAGGGTAGACATTAGCTTTGTATGACTAAGGCATATTAGGTTTACCAACCTGGTTACGTCAAAGTATGATTCTTTTTGAGAGTAGTAAGAAATAATGGTTTAGATAAATAGGACAGGATAACATTAGAAAGCAGTAGATTTTTAACTTGTTATGTATGATAGGCAGTGACGAAACATTATACTTCCTTAAGTAGCCTGTGAAGAGCATGATGGTTGTGTTTTAGGATAGTTAGTTCTACAGAGATTCTGGTCTTATTGTCCTAAATTACTGCTACAGCTTCTTAACTGATCTCCTCGCACTTATTCTCAGTCCATTCTCCATGCCACTTTCCAGAATGATCCTGTCCCTAACTGATTTATATAGGCCAATGTCTCCTCACTGTCATCAAGATACAAATTCAGATTCTTTTGCATGGCACATGTTTTTCATGTCCCTGGGCTTGTACCTTATTATCTTCTCCTTTCCTATTTCTCCTTTATTGGGTGGAGTTTTCCTCTGGTATCAGATATCTAACATTTTCACTTGTAGATTTTGGAATACTTCATAGGTCTAAGATTAAGAAAAAGAATGATGGTGGGGGGCATAAAAAGAAATTGCTTTTATGAAAATGAAAGAGATCAAGGAGCACAAATCTTTAAATTCAAAGGGATGTGAAGGAGATTTTTGGTGTTGAGTTATCAAGAATACAGTTGTGGTGGAGGAGCAATATGTCCTTAGAATGAAAGTGACAGTTTTTGGTTGACATAAGAAGGTGGGAATGGAAAGGAAATCAAGGGAAAAAGAAAATAGGATATAGGGAGGTGGCTACAGCTTCCTGGACCCCTGGAATGTGTATGGTTTCCGAGTCCCACTCCTGGATCTCTTGTGGCTTCCAGACTCTTAGATTGCAGGGATATTTAAATTATTAAAAAAATAAAATATTTTAATTTTTCCAAGAAGAGCCTTTAAAACAACTACCATTTTTCTAGTTTTTTGAATAAAGGATGCTTAACCATATAACAACACAGAAAGGACATGTTCTCAGAAGAACACTTTTTAAACTGAATCAGAAAATTCATATCTCTAGTCTAGACCTCTGTCCTGAACCTCAGACTTTTCTGCCTGCCTACTTGAAATTTCACTTAGAAATCTAACTGGTATCTTACATAAAACATGTCCAAAAGGGAACTCTAGATTTCTACTCTTCCCACCCTTGTCCCTAGAAGCCTTAATAACCTGTTCTTTTTATTTTATTTATTTTTTTATCACAGCAATTATCACCTTCTAGCCTAATCTATAATTATTCTTCATTATGTTTATTATTCCTTGTCAGTTTCTCCTGCTTGAATGTAAGCATTAGGAGGGCTGGGATCTTAACCTGTTTTCTTCATTGATGAGTTCCAAATGTTTCAAAGAGTTTGGGCAGATAGTAGGTACTCAACATTTATTGAAGGAATGAATGAATGACTAAAATTCAGCTTTTTGGAAAACTTACTATGTTGTCCTTATTGTTCATTTTTTTCATTTTATTGAACATCCAGATATCATCCTGGACCTGTGTTGGGAGTGGGGAATATGAAGGAGTAAGGATATTATATCTATCTTTCCAGGGTTGGAACTCAGAATGTGTTTTTTTGTGCATTTATAATTCTACAAAATGATTAGGTTTATAGTGTACTTCTATATATAGAGGGTAAACTTACTCAGGGATCTAGTCCTGTGTCTTATTGTTTCCCTTGTCAAATAAGTTAGAGTTCCATACAACAAACTTTCAAATTAGTTTTTGTAGTACAACTTACTTGTAAATTTGGATTTAATGAAACTTTATTAATCACTTTGTTTTACTAATCACTGTGTTCCCGTAATGTTTTGAATATAATGCTACTGTAGCAGTTAGTACCTTTTATTATAGTTATTTATTTATGTGTCTGTTTGCCCAACTGAATTGTAGATCTCTTGAGTACAGGAAACATAGGCTTATCTTTGTCTCCCTACCACCTAAAATAGTACCTGAAAAATATTAGATGCTCGATAATTGCTTGTTTAATGAATGAATAAAAGACATGGAGTTAGACAGGTTAACAAGTATTGATTGATTTAACCTAGTGATATAGATGGGATAATCCTTGTTTTATAGACTAAAACACCAATTTAGTAATTTATTCCAGGTTATTTGACTAGTAAGTAGCAGTATCGGGAAGTTGGGGATGATATGTATTTTTTACTAGTCCCTTGTATTAGTCTTCAAAGAGATTTTACATTTTTTTATACTCCTTGATCTTTAAAATCAGCTTTGATAAGTAGGCAGAACAGGTACCATTCTCATTTTATGGAAGAAGAAAGTCTGTTTCAGAGAAGTTAACTGACTTGTGCAGTGTTACACAACCATGAAGTATTGGGGGGAGTCATAGATCCTAAGTCTTTTGACTCCTAGTCTAATGCTCTGTCTACCACAAAATGAACAAGAATGGAAGGATACACAAAGATACAATGTTCGTAGTTTATATCTTTTGGCAGTTGAGTAGATATTCACTCATATACAGTAAATGTAGGAAAAACAACAAAAAAACATTATTGCGACATGCATAACGATATTTGTGAGGAAGTTTGAATTTGCCTTAAGAGCAAAAGCACTAGAGCAGAATGAAGCATATATGCTTAGGAAAGGAATACAAGTTGGGGAAATTTTCTTTTTTTCCATTCTTTTAATAATCTTGACTCAATAGATATATACATATTGCAAATGAAAATTAAGATACGATTTTCCTTTTCAGGGAGTTGTTGATTGGAAGAAAATTCTCTTTTTCCAATTCTTAGGAAAGGAATACAAGTTGGGGAAATTTTCTTTTTTTCCATTCTTTTAATAATCTTGACTTAATAGATATATACATATTACAAATGAAAATTAAGATACGATTTTCCTTTTCAGGGAGTTGTTGATTGGAAGAAAATTCTCTTTTTCCAATTACTTTTGGTGTGGTCTCTATAGATTTGTAATTTTCTGTCTTTATTTCCATTTCATTCTTTCGTTCTGCATAATGTAATACTAGTTTGAACAACAGAATGTAAAGACACATTTGTGAAACATATTTTATAAAGGCAATTAGGTAATATATTTTTTTAATGTGTATATATACAGAAAAATTTTCTATCCACGGGTGAAACAGATCCATCTACTCTGGGAGTTTCTCTTCCTATTGGTGAGAGGTTATCTGCCAAGGTAGGTAGATAGGAGTAGTTTTTGTGGGTAGCAGTTTTCTGAGGCTTTAAAATCATGAAAGAACATACTTCTGATTTAAATGCAAACAGAAGATTATATCATTTCCCCATACTTGAACATATTTCTTTTTCAAAAATCTGTGGAGTCTCTAGTTGTGCTGTTTAAAAAAAATTTTTGAACATTACATTTGTAACCAGTAGTATGATATATTTCTTTAGTATGTTGATTCTTCTGCTGTATTTGGTTATATTTAACTGAATATTTAGAATTCATTTTTTCCATATTAGTTTCTGAGCTATTAGGTTTATGCTATGTGACATGGTTATTAGTGAAACGAGTGGATGTGAGAATATAGTGAGCTTCTGTGTGGGGTGAGGGTAGGGTCTATTTGAATGTGTGTTTCTATCACTCCACTAATGTATGTCCATACTCTTTAGAGATGGTAATGCACTGTACTCCTCTTGTTGTGAGACTCATTTCTCAAGGTTGATCAGAGATCATGAAATAGTATGTAAGACAAAATGGACAGTTAAGTTTCAAAAGACAGGCCTAGAGTTACTATAATACTTTTTCGATTGTGTTGTTTCAGTGACATTGGAGGTATTAGAGTTTAAGAATATTTCCTATTGTGATATGTTTATGTTTTAACAGAACATTTTCATTATAATATTTTAGTATCTATGATAATTTTACCTTTTTATGTTTAAAATATAGTGAGGATCTTTCTTTAATCTTGGGAAGGAGATGGTTAGCAGCCGGAGTTTTGGGAGTGCATTGGGGGGTTAGGGGAGGGAGGTGTCCCTGAGAAGAAAAGAAGGAAGGTAACACTATCATATCTTCTTGGAAACGCGCTAATGAAAGACCTCCTAGCAAACACGTTTATCATATTTACTACTGGGAGAGATTTATCTGTGAGTGCTTTTGGCAGAATGCACGTGGTTTGTCTAGAATTACTATTGGTAAACAAACCTGGAATTTATAGATTTATGGGGCATGGCTCTTTGGAAAATGTCCTCCAAGCTCTTTAACTACTGGAGTATAAAATGGTGATGTTTCATAACTGAAGCAGCTCCCTTTTGTTAGAGACCTCATGTGCTAATGGACCAAACCATGTAGTTATGTGTATTCTCATGTGGCAAGAAAGACTTGGGGAGCTGCATTTGTGGTCTTGGATCTCTTCCTGCTTCTCCTGTGCCTTGCAGTGACTTCTGTCCTTGAAATTATTAGTAAAACTTGATTCTGGGTAAGAGCTCTGATTGGTATTATCCTGATTTAGCTTTCTGATTACACATTAAGGTACCTTTTCCTGACGCTGAATTTAACATTGCCTTTCGATTTCTATTTTAAGGAAAGGTTGAAACTTGAACGCAGCAAAGAATACAATCAGTTTCTCAGGGGTAAGGAAGAATCCAGTGAAAAATTCAGACAGGTAGAAAAGATTACTGAGGTAGGTTTTGCTTTGTAAATCTTTAATACCACAGCCTAAATATTTTGTACTTTCATAAAAAGGTTTTTATATTTTAGGCATTTCATTTGGTTTTTATGTAAATATTAAAAAAATTAAGCCAAATTAAACCAAACACAGAACATTTAAATATTTAGTTTTGGAAATTGTTTTATCTTGTATTGAAAAACTTACACTACTTTTTAAAAGATTAACCTTACTGGAGAAATTTTAGAGACCAGTTTTGTTAAGTGATTTTTCTTTTTCTTTTTTAAGTGATTCTTTTTTTTTAATATTGACATTTTCTAGCTATATATTTTTTCCAAATTTACACATGGTTGTTGTTGCTAGGGCCCAAAAATTTACTTTTGTATTCTTTGTGTTTAGGAAGAATTTAATTTAAATATTTTGGAGCAATATTTAACTGCAAAAATATGCCTATATCTTGTGAGATAGGAATTTACATTTAGTTTATCTTCTTTCTATAGTCATTTATTCATATTATTGTTGCCTGTTTATTGATATTTAATATGTGTTTAGGAAGAATTTAATTTAAATATTTTGGAGCAATATTTAACTGCAAAAATATGCCTGTATCTTGTGAGATAGGAATTTACATTTAGTTTATCTTCTTTCTATAGTCATTTATTCATATTATTGTTGCCTGTTTATTGATATTTAATATTTTATTGAAAGATAACATTTCCTTGAAGTTTTGTTCTGAAGAAAAGATATTTCTCATGGGTGATTGAATGTCAGAGTTGAGATGATAAATAGATTAAGCATAATTTGAGGATTTAATTGCTTTTTAAAAGATATTATCTCATTAAGATTTGTTTCTTTTTTCTTTTTTGACTGAATAGCCCAAGAGTCAAAGAAATAAAAAACCTGTTAAAGTTCAGCCTGATTTACCTTCACAAATACAGACATCTTGCAAATATCCAGAGGATCCTAGGAGAGATGTCTTAACTCCTTCAGAGGCGTATGAGGAGCTTCTAAACCAAAGACGACTAGAGGAGGACAGATATCGACAATTAGATGATGAAATTGAATTAAGGAATAGAAGAATTATTAAAAAAACCAATGAAGAAGTGGGCATTTCCAATACAAAACGTCAAAGGTTTGCCGGGAAGGCTGGCATTCCAGATAGAAGATTTCGCAGGATTTATGAGGATCGTGTTCTTGATAGACAGTATTATAGACCAGACCGAGATCCTGAAGTAAGTGAAGAAATGGATGAGAGGTTTAGATATGAAAGTGATTTTGATAGAAGACCTTTGAGAGTGTATACAAATGACAGGTATTTACAGCTTCATTTTTATTTTCTTTATTTGCTTAATATTGTTGTTGTTACTTTTATCATTATATTAGGGAGAAGCAGTTTCATTTGATTTGCTATGTTTGATTAATTGTAAGATGCTATCAATTTTAAGATGCACCATTATTTTATGTGCTACTGAGGGGAAAAAAAACACTCAAGGTGGGGACCCTGTGGTATTGCTGGGAAACTGAAAGGCTACACCCATCATGTAAAAGCAAAAGGGGAAATAAACATTCGCACAGAAAGGGACAGAGAGGACACTTGTCCCAACCTTGGCACTGAGTGGAGAGAGTAGAAAAAATAAAATAAAATCTTTGTTGAGAATTTGAAGTGGAAACCAGAACTGATTCAGGATCATAGTCTGAATTCAAGTTGCCAGAAGTTTCCAAAAAAACCTCGAGGCAAGAATTCAGAGTTGTCTTGGTTCATAGTGCCCCTAGATGACCGGCAGGGGAAAAATAACTCCTCTCTTCAATAACTTGACTTAAAAGTAGGTTGATAGCCACTCAGGTTTCAGATGTTAAAATGTGGGAAAAAGGGATACCTTAAGATAGATGAAATATAGTTTAATGTTCATATGCTCTAAGTATCTTTATCAATATGTTTGTTTTAAAGTTACTTTTCAAACACTTATTTAAGTGAAATGGCGTTTTCTCGATGAGATTTTCAGATGCTTTTCAGTTTCTTTGTGTGATTGTTTTTGTGATGCAATTTGTAATTTCTTAACTGCTAAAATGAGGTTTTATTTAATTGTCATAATTTTTTCATACTGTACTTAAAGGTTGCCATATTTTAACCTAACTTTTGATTTGGAGATAGAAATATTGCAGCATCCCATATTTGTCATTGACTTGTTAACTTGAAGGGGTTAAATGTAAATTTTGAGCAGTTTTTTATGGGGCCTGAATCATTTATTAGCCCAGATAGATTTCTTTTTTAGGATTTTAGAAAATTTTCCTAGGGGTAATGCTGTACATTCAGCATTCTAATTATTAATAGCAATGTAAAGCTTTCATAGTTCTTTGTATTCTCTTTATTCTGCAGCTATTATCTTCTATTCATTCAATATTTTTAATATTTCCTCTGATTTTGAGTGAAGGATTAGAATTTTGTAATGTGAACTGTAGGTTCTCTGATCTGAATCTAATTGTACTTCAGGAAATGCTTCATATCCTATAATGTGATATATTTGAAAATGCTTATATTTGAAGGTAGTCAAAGCCTGCCTAAGCTCAAAGTACTCTCAATTGGGGAACTGCAGGTTATTTTGGACTCTTGGTGCTGTCTTCTTCGTACATGAGAACGTTTTTTTCCTTTATGGTGTTTGTTTGCCTTTAGAGTGTAATTAATGCATACCCTTTAAGTTTGGAATTTTAAGAAACATTATTATGGTCATTACTTTGATTTTTTATATATTTTGATTTTTTTAAAATAATTACACCCTGTGATAGTTTTATACATGAACTAACAAATGAATTTCATCCTAATTATTGGAGAATTGTCTTTTCTTATGTATCTTTTAAGTGAAATGAACTCTTCCTATATTAACTTCCCCAAGTAGTATTTTAAAAATAAATTAAACATGAGGTCAAGTGAGAACAATTCCCGTTAAACATGTTAAAATATTACTTCAAAATGTAAATCATATTATACGTTACTTTCATTTCATTAATGTTGATACAAAGTTACATCTCCAAATGTTAAGGTGTTTCACATGTCTCTGTGGCAATTGAAGTTAAAATTGAATTTATAGATTTCAGATTTGTAGATTCCTTATTTCCAACAAAAAAACCACAAAAATTTTTATATCATTTATTCAGTAGTTTCTATTTAATAAGCTAAGTGGTTGGCAGGAGAAATGACCATATTTGTTAGTGAAAATTTTGAGACTAAAGAAATGTGGAACTGCATTTGGTCTTTTACTCTAAACTTTTATTCTTAATATACTGTAATTGTAACCAGAAGTTCTTGGCAAAAATCATTATAATTGATTGTGAAAAGTACAAAGTTAATTCTCCTTTATTCTTCTAAATTTCTCTTGCTCTCTGTTTTTGTTTTTGTTTTTTTTCCTTCTAAAAGTACACCAAGGTCAAGCGTTTGGATCTCCATACTGGCCAGCTGCCAAAAAAAATAAAAAATAGAAATAAATAATAAAAGTCAGCATCTGATAAATTCTAGTTTTGGTTTATAATAATTTTTTATTTTTATACTTTTGGTCTCGGTTCCTCTTTAAGTACCATATAAACTTTTTCTTATACCATGGTATGTTTATTAAGGAAACATTTCCCCTACTTTAAATATGTGAAAACTAAAGCTTTCTTCAGGAAATGATGTTTCTTTCCTAAACTCATACTGTGAATCACTGGCAGTGTTCTTAAATAATTAACAAGGTCGTTAGCACTGTGATTGGTAATTGCATTCTGTGTGTGTGTGTATGCGTATTATTTGTTTGTACATATTTATCAGTTTGAGAAAAAGTTATAAAGTTTTAGGAGCTTTCTTAAGTTGAATATAATAGTATGTCTTACGATTCTTTGAAATTTATAGGGTTTGTTTAAATATAGTCATCCTAATCTTTATTATTTATTAACTTGAGCTGTAGAAGTTAATATATTACCTTGTTATGTTTTACTTTAACCAGTGTTAATGAGCTAAAGAAGTTTTTAGCATTAAAAAATGCTGTTTTTTAGTTTGTGAGTGATTTATGTAGTTAGTGCTTCCATTCTACGTATATGTTGATATTTTCTAGTTTATAATTAATAGTCATTGAATAAAATTCTGAAATAACACTCCATGTGAAATTAGAATCTGTCTTAGCCACACAGATTAAGTGCTTACTTAGTGTAGGACATTCTTCTAAGAAATGTGCATGCTTAGTATGTAAGACATAAATGAGGAGAAATGGCTTTTTAAAGCATAAGTTATGTAGTTTTGTGTTACTTTTTTCCTATTCATAGTTAATTTTAATTTGTCTTTGGAAGGGCCATTTTAGTCATTATTTTCCTCACTTTTAAAGGTGGGATTGATAATAGAAAGCACTGTTATTAAAATAAATATAAAAATTGGGAAAGAACTGAGAAAAATGAGGAAAGTGGTGACTCACAGTTAACATCAGAGTTTTTCTTTAACTTCTATAGTTAGAATACCCTTAATAGAAGAATTCATTCACAAGAGAGAAATTCTTGTTATGGAAGTGATGTAACTGTCATTATTATGAATTAAATGGCTTCTTTTAAGTAAGGAGAAATTGAATTCTTCTTCCCTGTGGGCTGTATCAATATAAGACAAACAGATGGTAAATATGTTATTTTTATAATATGGTATTATTGATAGCATAAACACTAAATTTACTTCTGAAATAGTTTGATTCTGTGGCTTATTACGGGGAAAAAAGGAGTTATTTATTATCATTTAGGAGTTCATTCACATTTAAATTAGTTAGCAGGAAATACCTGTGGTTTTAAATAATTTGCGTTTCTTCTGTAAGGGAGTTTTTTTTGTTTTATTTTGTTTTTAAGATGAACGTGTGTTTTTAGGGTGAACTTGGCCTCTAGTCTGTACCTGATTTCTTTGAGCATTAAGATTTTTACCTAATCAGAGTCGTTGATCTATGTCTTCAGGGAACTAGAAAGGGAGAAAAAGCTTTTTTCATTTAATTTGTGGTTTTTTTTGATAGTAGGATGGTGAAACCATTTTGCAATTATTTCATTCCCTCTATCATATCCAATTTGCATTTTAGAGGAAACAAATTCTCTCTTTCATGAGGTGTGTTCATTTCTGAGGTTTTAAGGTGTGGTAAATGAACCTATGTATTTAAAGCCATGGAATATTTAGATAGATTACTTCTGGGTCACAGGGATAGTCTTAATCTGGTACTGGCTGTAAAACCACAGCAAAACAGAAAGGACTTTCCAGGAACAACATGGACCTAAACTAAACCCCAGATTTTGATTAGAATCAGGTCGTTCTAAGGCTTTTAGTGAGTGCATTACTTCTGGATATTATCATCTGACAGTTACCCTTCAATATTGAGAGGATTTGAAGAGAGAGTGAGCAATGGTGAAACATCTGCTGACTCTTGCCAGTTTTTTTTCTTCAGAGGACTTTATTTGCCTTAGTAAAGCTTTCAAGAATAAATTGTAAATCCACCATAAAAACTGTTAAAGTGAGCTAACAGACATGGTTAAGGGTGATTAAAAGCTACATTTATTAGAAATATGAAAGGAAGTTTAGTAAATGAAGGAAATTTCATCAAAATTATAGGAATATTTTTATAGAGAATAAGGTGGCTAACTTTCCAAACTATAATTTGGCTTCATAGCTTAAGTTCCTTCCAGTTTTTTTTTTCTTTCTTTTTTTAGGTTATATTAGTAACTTTTTAGATATATTTATCTGTATTTTTTTTCTTCAATTTTATTTATATTTATTTTGTGGGGTACAGTGTGTCATTTCAATACATGCATATACTACACAATGATTCACTTAGCATAGTTTTGTACCTGTTAGTCTACCCCTTCTTTTCCACCCCCTTTTCCCTGGACTCCAGTCTCTGGTAACCATTATTCTACTCTCTACTTCTATGAGAACCACTTTTTTTTTTTTAAGATTCCACATATGAGTGAGATCATGTGGTATTTGACTTCCTATGCCTGACTTATTTCATTTAACATGATGGTTTCCAATTCTGTTCATGGTTGTTACAAGTGATAGGACAGCATTTCTTGTTAATAGCTGAATAGTATTCCATTGTGTATATACACCAAAGTTTTTTATCCATTCATCTGTTGATGGGCATTTATATTGATTCCATCTCTCGTGAATAGTGTTGAGATGAACATGGGTATGCAGATGTCTTTTTGATATATTGATTTCTTTTCCTTTGGGTATATAACCCAGTAGTGGGACAGCTGGATCGTAAGGTAATTCTATTTTTAGTTCTCTGAGGAACCTCCAAACTGTTTTCCACAATGGCTGTACCAATTTACAGTCCCATCAACAATGTAGGAGGGTTCCATTTTCTCTGCATCTTCACCAGCATTTGTTGTTTTGTCTTGTTGATAATAGCCATTCTAACTGGGGTGAGATGATCTCTCATTGTGGTTTTAATTTGCATTTCCCTGATGATTGATTAGTGATTTTGAACATTTTTTCATGTGCTTCTTGGCCATTTATATAGGTCCTTTGCCCATTTTTTAATTAGTTTGTTTATTTTTTTGCTGTTGAGTTGTTTGAGTTACTTATATATACTGGTTTAGCCCCTTGTCTGATGTGTAGTTTGCGAACATTTTCTCCCATTCTGTAGTTTTTCTCTTCATTTTGTTGATAGTGTCCCTTGCTGTGCAGAAGCTTTTTAGTTTGACAGTTCCATTTGTGTATTTTTGCTTAGTTGCCTGTGCCTTTGTGGTCTCGTTCCAAAAAGTGCTGCACACTCACATTTTGTGTAGCGTTTCCCCTATGTTTTCTTCTAGTAGTTTCAGTTTCAGGTCTTAAATTTAGGTCTTTAATTCATTTTAAGTTGATTTTTGTGTATGGTGAGAGATACAGGTCTAATTTCAGTGTTCTGCATGTGGGTATCCAGTTTTCCTAGCACCATTTATTAAAGAGGCTGTCCTTTCCCCACTGTATATTCTTGGCACCGTTTTTGAAAATCAGTTGACTGTAAGTGCATGGGGTTTATTTCTGGGCTTTCTATTCTCTTCCATTGGTCTATTGTCTATTTTTATGCCAGTATCATGCTATTTTGGTTACTGTAGCTTTAGAGTGTGTGTGTGTGTGCGCGCGCGCGCGCGCATGTGTATAAATTCTTTTAAACCACCATTTCAAGGATGTTCTCTTATTTATTTATTTATTTATTTTGGTGGCTGGCCAGTACAGGGGTCTGAACCCTTGACCTTAGTGTAATAGTGCATTCTAACCAACTGAGCTAACTGGCCAGTCCCTATAGTATATTTGAAGTCAGGAAGTGTGATGCCTCCAACTTTGTTCTTTTTGTTAAAGATTGCTTTAGCTATATGGGGTCTTTAGTGGTTCCATACAAATTTTAAGATCATTTTTTCTATTTCTGTGAAGAATGTCATTGGTATTTTTATAAGGATTACATTGAATTTGTAGACTGCTTTGGATAATATGGACATTTTGATGATAATTCTTCAAACCCATGAATGTGGGATATCTTTTCATTTATTTGTGTCCTCTTCAATTTTTTCACCAGTGTTTTAAAGTTTTCATCGTAGACGTCCTTCACCTCCTTGGTTAAATTTACTCCTAGGTATTTCATTTTTTTGGTAGCTATTGTGAATGGGATTACTTTCTTTATTTCTTCTTTAGCTATTTTGTTATTGATGTAGAGGAAAGATGTTGATATTTTGTGTGTTGGTTTTGTATCCTGCCACTCCACTGAATTCATTTATTAGTTCTAGTAATTTTTTGGTGGAGTCTTTAGGGTTTCCTAAATACTTGATTATGTCATTTGCAAATAGGGATAGTTTGACTTCCTCCTTTCCAATGTGGATGCCCTTTATTGCTTTCTCTTGCCTTATTGTGCTGGCTAGAACTTCCAGTACTATGTTGAGTAAGAGTGGGGAAAGTGGGCATCCTTGTCTCGTTTCAGATCTTAGAGGAAAAACCTCCTATTTTTTCCATTCAGTATATTAGCTGTGGATTTGTTGTATATGGCCTTTATTGTGTTGAGGTACATTCCTTCTATACATAGTTTGTTGAGTGTTTTTATCAGGAAGGGGTATTGGATTTTATCATGGTTTTCTGCATCTATTGAAATGACCTTATGGTTGTTTTCCTTTATTCTGTTGATGTGATGTATCACGTTTATTGATTTGTGTATGTTGAACCATCATCCTTGTATCCTTGGGATGAATCCAATTGATCATGGTAAATGATCTTTTTAATGTGTTGTTGGATTCTGTTTGCTAGTATTTTGTTGAGGATCTTCATGTCTCTGTTCATTAGCAATATTGGTCTGTAGTTTTCTTTTTTTTGTTGTGTATTTTTCTGGTTTTGGAAGTATTCCCTCCTCTTCAATATTTGGAAGAGTTTGAGAAGAATTGGCATTAGTTCTTTTTTAAATGTTTGGTAGAATTCAGCAGTAATGCCATCTGATCTGGTCCTGGGGTTTTCTCTGTTGGGAGATTATTACTGCTTCAATCTCATTATCTGTTATTAGTCTGTTTGTGTTTTCTAGTTCTTCATGATTCAACCTTAGTAAGTTGTATGTGTCCAGGAATTTATCTATTTCTTCTAGGTTTTCCAGTTTGTTTGCATATAGTATTTTGTTGCAGTCTCTTATGATCCTTTGTATTTCTGTTGTATCAGTTGTACTGTTTCCTTTTTCAATTCTTTTTTTTTTTTTTAAAGATGACCGGTAAGGGGATCTTAACCCTTGACTTGGTGTTGTCAGCACCACGCCCAGCCAGTGAGCGAACCGGCCATCCTTATATGGGATCCGAACCCGTGGCCTTGGTGTTATCAGCACCGCACTCTCCCGAGTGAGCCACTGGGCCGGCCCTCAATTCTGATTTTATTAATTTGAGTCTCTTTTTCTTCATTAGTCTAGCTAAAGGTTTATTGATTTTATTTATCTTTTCAAAAAAGAAACTTTTTTTTCATCAGTTTTTCATGTTGTTTTTTAAAACTGTAATTCATTTATTTCTGCTCTGATCTTTGTTATTTCTCCCCTCTTATTGATTTTTGGGTTTAGTTTGTTCTTGTTTTTCTAGTTCCTTAAGGTGTAATGTTAGGTTGTTTGTTTGAAGTCTGTCTTCTTTTTTGGTGTAGACATCTATTGCTATAAGTGTTCCTCTTAGAACTGCTTTTGCTGAATCCCATGTTTAGGAGCATGTTGTTTAATTTCTGTGTATTTGTACCGTTTGTAGTGTCCCTTTTGTTGTTGATTGCTAGTTTTATTCCATTGAGATTGGACAAGGTAGTTGATATGATTTCAATTTTTAAAAATTTGTTGAGGCTTGTTTTGTGACCTAACATATGGTTATTTCTAGAGAATGTTCCATGTCCTGCTGAGAAGAATGTGTATTCTGTAGTTGTTGGATGAAATATTCTATTTATGTCCATTTTGTCCAATCATCCTAGAGTAGAGATTAATTCTGATGTTTTCTGGTTAACTTTCTGTCTGGATGATCTGTCCTTTGATGAAAACAGGGTTTTAAAGTCCCCAGCTATTATTGTATTAGAGTCTATTTCTCTGACTAGCTCTAATAATAATTGCTTATATACTGGGTGCTCCAGAGTTGAGTACGTATATATTTAGAATTGCTATAATCCTCTTGTTAAATCGATCCCTTTATCATTATATAATAACCTTCCTTATCTTTTTTTACTTTCTTTGTCTTGAAGTCTATTTTATCTGATATAAGTATAGCTATGCCTGCTCTTTTTTGGTTTCCATTTCTGACAGTCTTTTTCCTCCAGCATTCTGAATATATTATCCCATTCTGTTTTGTCCTGTAGGGTTTCTACTGAGAAAACTGCTGCTCCATCCAGATGAGCTAACTGACCAGCCCTGAGTTGATAATTTCGTATGTTTTATGTTTGAGTTCACTGATTCTTTCCTCAGTTTAAGTTTGCCGTTGGAGCTTTCTATCGACTTTTTCAGTTCTGATAACATATTCTTTATTTGTAGAATTTCTATTGGGTTTTAAAAAATTGATTCTATTCCTATATCAAGTTTCTCATTCTGCTCCTGGGTTGTTTTCCATATATCACTTAATTTTCTGTGTTTTGTTGTGACTGCCTGAACATCCTTAAGAGGATTCTTCTGAATTCTCTGTCAGACATTTCATAAATCTGCTGTTCCTCTGGGTCCATTGCTGGTGCTTGGTTTGTTTTCTTTGATAGTGTCATATTTCTCTGTTCTTTCTTGATCTTTGTGTCTTTACATTGATGCCTGGGCGTTTAAGGAGACTGCTCCCTCTTCTAGGTTTTATAGGTGTTCTTTTTGGTGGTGTTAGACCTTTACTGGTTAGTTAATATCAGAGCTTTGTTTCTGATCTTTTTTTTCCCCCCAGTTCTGTGTTGGATTATTATCTACCACCACCACTTAAACTCTGCCCTGGAAATATTTTGTTGATCTTTGGTTAATTCCAAAATAGGGGACCTTCCTGTGAGGACCAGCACTTGAGCCCTGTGGTTGAGCTAAATTTTTGCTTTGCTGCTGGTTCTCTGGAGAAGGCTTTTTGTGTGGCTCAGGTTTTAGTTGTTGGCCTTTTAATTACTTTTGGGTCTTGTGAGTTCAGGTACACCTCAGGCTGTGTGGAAATTCTGGCCTGGAACTGAGTCTTTCCAGAAAACTGCACTCCCTGCAGTTCTGTTGCCCTCATCAGTCTGCATTGAATGGGCCTGTGCCTATTGGAAGGCAGATGAGCTGCCCACACTGCCTTCCAGTGTTCCCCTAGTGGGCCTGTTTCCCAGCTGCGACACTAAATGCTTCCTGTGGGGTGGGTATGTGGGGGTCCCTCTCACTGGCCTCTGGGTGGCCCCTTTTGTTGGTCAGCTGTGGCCTCGATCCTGTGTGGGTCCATGGGAACCCTGCCAGTGGTCTCTCTGGCTTGGGGGCTGGTATGGTACACTCTGAGTCACTCTTCTCCCCCTCAGAATGCCCCTACTCTCCCTCCCTGAGCTCCAGCAGTCCCAGGCTGGAAGTCTGCTTTTCAACAGTTATAAATTGATTGGCTATGTGAGTGTGTGATGCTGGAGACTGTCTGTTCTGCTATCTTGCTGATGTCTCCTGGAATCTCTATTTGTAAACAGTAATTCTTCCTTAATTTAACAAAGGTAAGCACAATCATATCAGTCATTATATAAAATTGAATAGCATGTCTTAAAATTTTATTGTCTGTTTAGTGAAATGTATATCTCTGCTCTTTTTGGGCCTGTTAAACATTTGTTAAGTCTTGATTTTATTGTAATTATCAGTGACAGGAGACTTTTATAAACTTATTAATGAATTGTTTTTCCTTCAGTGAAAGGTACGGTACACCTTTGAACATCTTCCATATGGGATGTTCACTAGGAAATCTTTGTGGTTTTACTGTAGATTTTAGCAGACTTTGAATGATATATAAATGAAATTGTTTCTAAAATTTCTTCAATTTAGAATGAAGTTTGACAATGACCTCTTATGCTTATGGTGATTGCTTTATTCGGTTATCCATATATGCTGAAGAGTGTATAAAACACTTTTAGTGTAGGTACTTTGGGTACAGCTGTATAAAGATAAGCTAGAATTGTAAAACCAAATATTGTCTTTAGACAGCTTAACTGGAAAAAAGCAGCAAGCCCTTGGGTAAATTTTAGAACACATTTTTGTATGTGTAAGTGGCCTTTAATTCTGGGATCCAAAGTTATGCTTTTAAAACTTGTAATTTTAAATTCTTTATATTTAAAATTTTTCATTGGTGTATAGACACCTCTTTTTACCATATCAATGAATTTACTTTTGTGTGTCGTGTCATGGGTTCCCAAGACCACCCCTAGGTTTGGTGAATTACTAGGAGGACTCACAGGACTTTGTGTATAGTTGTACTCATGGCTATGATTGATTACAGCAAAATGATACAAAGCAAAATCAGCAAGGGAAAAAGACGTGTGGGACAAAGTCTGAAGGCATCCAGGCATAAGCTTCCATGAGTCCTCTCTTGGTGGAGTTGCACAGGAGATGTGACAAAATGGGGATATGTTGTCTACCAGGAAAACTCACTAGACTCAGTTCCTAAGGTTTTTATTCAGGGCTGATTATATAAGCACCCTTTTCCAAGCATGTACCAAAATTCCAGATTCCCCTAAGGAAAGCAGGTGTTAAGCATAAACTTTGTTGTTTGTTCAAACGGTTTAGGAATGTGAGCCATTCTTATCAGTTCTGAGAATGGTGGGAAACCTCACCAAATCTATGTTCCCACATGCCAGCTAAGGACCAGCTGTGCAAGCAGACCTTTCTAATGATAGGCAGTCTCAGGCCTGGTCTATTAGCTCTTTTCTGTACATGTATATTTGTATAGATCCATTTTAACTGTATATGGTTGCCTGGCATTGTTAATTACGAATTTGAATTTATATTTACCTGCGTATTTAGTGGTGGAAGTAGGGAATGACACTAAGCTGATGTGTCAATTTACAAGACATATTTGCACACTTAGCTTGAGGGATTAAAACCACCTGTGTTTTGATGTATTGAAATTTGAAATTTTTTTGAATTCTATTTTAGATATGGGTAAAAAAAATGGAAGTCATTCATTTGTTATGCCAAGTTATAGCTATTAAGATTAAAATTCCAAATAGCCTTTTCTCCACAGATGATGCTGACAGTGTTGTGTGATGGAAACAAGTGACAAACTACTTTCATATACTGGCTTTGTGGAGAGTGAGAGGTTCCTTTTCTTCAAAAAATTGCAATTTTTTTTAATCTGACAATGAAATTCACCTAAAATATTGAATTATACTTTAACAACCATATTTCTTTCTAGTAGTCTTCTTGAGAAACACAATATAGTTTGTTAATAGTAGCTTAAAGAAATATGACTTGTGAAATGCTGATTTTCATGGATGCTGATAAATGCTGGTGTAAAAAGTGTAAAACGTCATGTTTGTTTCTCTGATATGAGAAATTAAGCTAAAAAAAAAAATCAATGTTTGCCAAATGGAAAAAAAAAGACTAATTGAAAAGCATTATTATTATGTTCTGAAAGGTTTTTTAAGAAAGTAAAAAACATTCCATCTTTCTTTTTGTTGTTTATGACCTTGTGAGTAAAGTGAACTAATCATTTTCTACCCATGTATCAGCCTGTTTGTTTATAATGTTTTCCATTTATCTATTGGTAACATTTCTTTTTTTTTTTTTTTTCCTTTTTTTTGTCTTTTTTCGTGTCCGGCAACGGATCGCAACCCTCAGTGTCGCGCCCGTACCGGACTGGGACCGGCAAGGGGACCGCAACCCTCGGTGTTGCGCCCACACCTCGCTCAGCCAGTGAGCGGGAACCGGTCTGTATGTGGGATCCGAACCCTCGGCAGGAGCGCTCCCAAGCGGCGCACTACAGCAGTGCGCCACTGGGCCGGCCCTAACATTTCTTTTTTTCATGTGATTTACAATGTTAGCAAATGTTATGGTTTGTTACATTTGATTTACTTTATTGGTGAGACTGGTGTTATATTTTTAAGTTAAAAAGATTTGCATATGCAGTGAAATAATTTCCAGAATCTGTGAATTTTGATTTAAAAAATGATCTTGTTTTGTATTTTGACTGTAATCGTTTTGAGTGCCAGGACTATGTCTGAATACCCAGAGCCTAGAATGATACTTGGTATGTACTTGGTTCTCAGTTATTCACTTATTAAATACAGGATTAAAGAGTGTCAGATTTGTAATTTTAAAATAAATTTCTAGAAGTTATATTGAAATAATTTTTAATAACCTTCTTTTTTAAGAAGACTGTTAAATTTGAAGTCTTATTGTCTTATTAACCAGCATATCATAATCAAGATAATCTCATTTGAATGAATTTTAGAATGTTTACAGTAAAACTCCATTATAACACTTTGCTCCCTTTAATGTTTCCAAGATCAAATATAAAGACACCAAAGAGATATAAGAAGGTCCATTGTATGTTGTGCATGCTCTTTAAGCTAGTATGTTTTTAAGGATGCATGGGAACAGACGAGGGAATGTGCCTCCTGTGGAGTATGATGGTGAGGTCACAGAACAGTCAAACATACGAATTTCATCTGCTGGAAACAAGAGGTATAGTATGCAATATAAATTCTGCCCTTCGGTCATCATGCTGTGAAATAACATTTGCCTAAAACTGGCTTACGGAAAAAGTAGAAAGGTTTAGTATATTAACAGCCTCCCTTATTAGTGAGAAAGGAATTAAAGGGGTAAAAAAGGTGAGGATGTAGTGTTAAAGGAAAATTCGTAGTACCTTTCAGTATTCTTTTGGAGAACAAGTTTTTGGTTATACTGCATGCCAAAGTGTTCTGAGTAAGTCCCTGTCATTACAAAGTATATAAATTTGTTGGATATAATGTAAGGAGAAATAAGCATATAATTTAATGGACTAAAAATCAATTTAAAATATCTTGGAGTCATGGTAATGCAACTTGACCAGAAATAAATTGAAAATGACCCTGAAGTGTGAATTTTTTTTGGAAAACTTTATTTTTAATTTTCAGCTTATCAAGTAGATAACTTTTATGCATACTTTATAAAATTAGTACTCATATAATTCTGTCAGGTTGAAAAGAAAGGAAATAATATGTATTGTATATTGATGTTCTCTATTTATAGGTTTTATCATTTTAGTGGCTTTCCTGTGTCATACTTAAGGATAAACAGTTCCGAATCTGTGGTATATAATTTAAAGATAAATTGTCATGTTAAGAAGGTGTCTATTTTCTTTGAATAAAAGTAATATATAAATTATTACGATGCTTGCAATAATAGAATTTACTGTTTGGTTCTAATTAATTAAGTTTGCTTTGAAAGAGTTATCTTTTTTCCCTTGTCTCTGTCTCCAAGGAAGGAGTTTTTAAGGGATGATCTTTTCCGAGTGCGTGCATAGGTCATACATTCTTTTCTGTTTTAGGATTTATTTTTGTGCATGTATATTCATTTTCCTTACTAGGGTAACTGTTCTTATGAAAAAAGGATTTTATTTGAGAACCTATAGAGCCAGTGAAGCAGGCTGAAGAAAAAGGTTATATTTTTATAGAGCCTGAATTCTTTGGGGTCCGACTGTATAAAGACATAAAATGCCATGATTTTACCTTAACTTTAAAAATATTGTAAATATTATCGTGTCCACAGTATTTGAAAGACCTAACTCATATCTACACTTTACTTTAAATTATTGCTTCTTGAAAATTATCTGTATTTTAATTTTCTCTTTCTCTTTTTCAGTGCTCGAGACAATAAACTGTCCAAATCTGCTAATCAAGATAACTGTAGTCCTTTTGCAGGAATGCTTTTTGGTGTGTATAAAACCTCCAATTGATTAGACTTTGGCAGTGTTTTATAAAATGTCTTTAAATGAGAACTCAGTGTCATAATTAATATTACTTTTACTGATATTAGCAAACATTTATCAAGTGCTTACTTTATGCTAGGAACTATGCTAAGTATTTTAAACATGTATTATAGAGCTCTGTATAATTTTAAAGTTAAATAATGTATTTAATGATGCACTTTCTGTAGATTATAAGTGAAATATTAGTTTTAGTAGTAAGTTTTGATTTCATATTTTATTAGCACTTTGTTGTAGTGTAGCTATTTGTTATGTTCTGTTTCATATGTGATAGTTTTTTTCCTTCATTCTTTTTTTTGTTTCTTGAGCTAGCACAAAGCTGCCTTATATTTTAGTCAGTTTCTCTGAACCTAACCTTTTTTTCTTTTGATCTTTCCATGTAGTTTCTGAGAGAGATTATGTTCAAATCATGATGATGGACCAAATTTTTAAATTTCTTTTATCAAAAGTCAGGGTTATTGCTGGATATAAGCTTGTTGATTTGCTATATTATACTTGTGACAATTTTAATTTAAGAAACAGTGTAAAGAGAACCTTCTTTCCTGTTTGTACCCTTACATAGAAAAGAGGTCTGTTCTTTGTGTGAAAACTGTTAGAAAAAATTAACTGAAATTTGGTTTTAGTACAGTATATGAGGAAATTGGATAACAGTTTAGGTTCATCTAACCTAAAAGCAGTCAGTGATTTAAGTCTTGGCATGGAGACATATAATCCCTTTATATTCTCAAACCTTTGTTTCTTTGAAATGGCTATTGTGAGAAAAACGGCATACCATCTAGAACTTCATTTTAGTGTAATGTCTGTGAGAATTGACCAATTTTACCTAGCAGTATCATGTAGTATAAAGGCTACATTCTGATGATGTATTTTATTAAACATGGTAAAAATAAGAGAAATGACTTTTTGAGCTGTGAGCCCACTGACAAATAATTAGTAAAAGGATTACTCTACCCCGACATTTTAAAGACGAATGGTGTGAGTTTATTATTAATGCAGCCCAGGAATTATGGTTGAATATTTGGTGAGATAATAGACTGTAATGTTTGGAATGAGCCATTAAAGTCATTTAATCCAGTGACTTATCTCATGGTTGTATCTTTTTTCCCCCCAGACTATCATTATGCACATCTGCAGGGAACTTACTCTCTCTGGAGACAGTACATTCCATCTTTAGGTGGCTGTAATTTTTATGATATTTTCATTTCAGTTGAACTAAAATTTGTTTTCATATAATTTTGCCCAAAGGACTTCATTTGGGGCCTTTTGCTTTATTAAAAAAACAAGAATAATTGACTTCTTAGAGTGAAATACCAATGTGTTTTGTAATAGAACCATGGGTTATTTAGAAGCATGTTTTTAAATTTCCAAATATTTAGGATTTTCCTTCTGTCATTTTAGTTATTGACTGCTTGTTTAAGTCTCTTTTGGGTCAGACACATAATTTGTGTAATATCTGTTATTTCCAGTTTGTTGAATTTCTTTAATAAAAAAATTTTTAATGTTTCAGAATATGGTCTATCTTGGTGAATAAAGAATGTGCATGGTGTGGTTCAGAAATGTCAGTTAAGTCAAGTTGCTTGACGGTGTGGTCATGTCTTATATATCCCTGATGATTTTTATCTGCTTCTATCAATTGCTTAGAGAGAAGTGTTGAATTCTCTATCTTGTCCTTTATGTGGAGACTGGAGTGCTAGAAGGATTTTCTGTGTTCCTCCACTTTCCTTAGTTTTCAGCAAGACCTGCATGCTTCTGACAGAGAGGGCATCTCCCTCTCCACAGTTCCTCTTTCTCAGTAGTGGATTGCTGTTATTTATTACTTGGTGCAGGGCTGGTCCTGTGCATCTGGGTCTCAGGGATTGGTCTTTCTCAGTGTTCCTGCTCTTCCCCAGAGTGGTAGCCAAACTCTCCTTTATGTCTGTGGAGGGTTTTGCATCAGAATCTCCTACCCTTCCCCTAATAGTAACAAACCTTTGCTTTGTCTTTGTAGGGTACTGAGTCCATGCTGGGTTTCTACCCCTCAATCAGTAGATTACAGCTTTTGCTTTGTATGAGAGGAATCTGAAAAATGGGCACTGTTTTGTGTTTGAGTGCCACAGAAGGGTCTCTTTCAGGTCTTCTGTATTGCCCCATTCCAGTCTTTCTCATGAACATCTGGAAAGTGCACTTGGGCAGAAACTCCTGTGGGTCATGTGTCTGGGCATGGCTTACTGAGCAGATCCTCTGCTTAGGGTCTCAAAACAGTATAATCAAGGTTTCGGCCAGGCTTAGTTTTTCATCTGGAGGTTTGAGTAGGGAAATAATCTGTTCCCAATCTCATTCAGGTTGTTGGCAGAATTCATTTCCTTGTGGCTATAGTAATGAGGGTCCTGGCTTCTTACTGGATGTGTACCAGAGGCTGCCCACATTTCTTAGAGGTTGTATACTTTTCCTTCTCATGTGGGCTTCTTCACCATGGCTGTTCACTGTATGCCAGCAAAACGAATCTCTAAACTCAGAGAGGGCCCAATCCTTCTAAAGGCTTTCTCCTCATTATATCAAGCCCACCTGAGATAATTTCCTTTTTAATTACTTCAAAATTAATTGATTTGGTTCCTTAATTACATCTGCAAATTTCTTTCATTTTCCCGTATTCTTTTGTAAAGAAGCAAGTCACAGGTCCCACCCACATTCAAGGGAAGGGGATTGTACAGGAAGTCAGCATCAGGGGGCAAGGGAACATAGGAGCCATCTTCACATTTTGCCTACCATAGTCACATTTCTCTGTTACTAAGGACCAGTTTGATCTATTTGAGGCCTATTTTTAAGCTTAGCTGGGGATATCTAAAGTAGCCTTCATTCTAGGGGGTAGTTCAGCCTCATTACTACATAGTGACCTTTCTGGCATCTTTCACTGAAAGACCATGAGAACACTACATTAACTGGCTGGAGCTTGAATTTCTCTCCTTTGTTTCAGTATCTGAGAATTGTGCAGCTTACTTCTCCTCCTTAGGTTTTTCCTAGCCAAATGGAATTTCTGTGAATGCAGTTGTTTTACTGTGGGAGGTTAAGTCCTGTGCTCATTATTTCATCATGGTCTGAAGTAGAATGGAGATGTATACTTTGATTATAAAACACTGTTATTAACCTTAATGTAATTTGCTTTACCCCTGTGGGGCTTCACTGTTGCTGACATCTATGCTTAATGAACAATCTCAGATGCTGTGTACCTACTGATGGGTTGGGAGACCAGTAATTAACACAGTAAAGAAATGGCTGGTTCAGTTCTATTCTTGAAATCCTGTGATTTGTGTAGTGTTCCAGATCATAATATCTAGATCAAGAGGTTATTTCATGGCATTAACATATGCAATAATAATAATCTTCTTTAGATACAAGGTGCCAGTTGATTAGTGTTATATTTTAAGAGAGTTAATCCTACATAAGTGTGCTGGATATATTGGAGCAGGGAGAAGGGAGGTGAAGAGACTAGTTAGGAAGTTATTGCTGCAAGCCAGGTCGAATGTAGAGAGAATCTCTTCAAGGTTAATGACCATGAAAATAGAAATGAGGGGGCCTCATATGAGGTGAATAAGAGGATGAGTGATTCAAGTTATAGTGAGGTTTTGGGGCTCCATTATTGGGCCATTAACAGAAAACGAAGAGGGGCAGTTGGTTTTGAGATGTTCATTTTGGATGGAATTGTTAAATTTAAGGGGCTTTTAGAAGGTATTAGTGAAGATATCCAGATAATTGAAAAAATACGGATGAGAATTAGAATGTTCTGTTATTTAGGAAGGTTTTTGGGAATGATTACTCTATCTTGTGTTTGATACATAGTAGGTACTCATAACTTATGAAATTAATTGAAGAGGTACTGATATATGTGATTTTTTCCTTCTATATTTCTTGCATATTCAGTAATTACTCTTTAATATAATTAAAAATGGAGTTTTTGTTATTGTTGTTTTTTTACTTGAGTTTCTAGTTGCATATGATGCCCAGGAGTAAAGACTGCATTTTTTTTTCTTACTACTGTCTAGGAGGTGAAGATCGAGAATTTATTCAGAGAAGGAAAGAAAAATATAGACTAGAACTATTGGAACAAATGGCTGAGCAACAGAAGAATAAGAGACGGTAATGAAAGGTTTGCATTTAATAGAGATGTTTTGAATTTAAAATGCATTTGTGTAAAATGACACGATGGTTAAATAAGGGAGTGTTTTTCCTAATATTCTTTTTGATTTGCAAATCACTTATATCTCAATCTCCACCTTATCAATCAGCAAGGAAAATAAAGCAAATACTATAAGAATGTTCATTTTCTTTGTCATAGGTAACAAACAAATGAGGCTAGGTATGATGGTACTTCAAAAAGTTCTTGGAAAATAGAATTAAAAGATAATATGAATCTTTCCATGAACTTTTGAAGTCCCCTCTTATATATTCTATAATAGGCTTTTTATTTTCTTAACTGTTCCTCAAGTTTTGACTTAGGGTAGCATTTAATATTGTCTTTATATGCCCATTGGATTATCCCCATATATAGTAACAGATATAAAAGTATTTTATCTTTTTTCCATCTGAAATGGTAAGCACACATACACACATGAAATAGAAAACAAATCATATGGTAAATCACAGGTATTTGTGTACAACACAGGTATATTGTGTACAGGTCTCAGTGTTTGTAATCTTTTTTGTACAAATATTGCAGTTTAAATTAGGAATAGAGATCCTGATATGAAAGAATTTGAGACCTATTACCTTAGTTTTGCCTTTTTTCTTTCTATGGTAGAGGAAGCCAATATCTGCTGTCTGACATTAGCCATCTTTAACATCATTTTCTTAAAAACTTTTATTAGAAAGTATGGTAGTTATATTTAAGTTTTTACCTTTCTCTTTGCAAACTGAAAATGTACAATCATACCCTGCATAACAACATTTTGTTCAACGACACGTCACATATGCAGTGGTGGCTATACCACATAAACTAGGTGTATAGTAGGCTATACCCTCTAGGTTTGTGTAAGTGCACTCTATGATTTTGTCACAGTGACAAAATTGCCTAACAACACAGTTTTCAGAAGGGTATCCCTGTTGTTAAGCAATACGTGTCTGTATGTACCCTAAAAGAGGATTTTTTTTGTTTCACAAAGTAAAGATTCTGTTTTATTTTTGTATTTTATTCTGAATGTGTTACTTAGTCTTTGAAGTACCCCAGACACTGGTTTAAAGATACTTATTCTAAGTCAGTTACATGTAAATTCTAGTTTACTTTACACCAAATCAGAAAATTTGGTTTTTGGTATTATTTAAGGTTTTATTGTCAGTTATATTTGGAGATGTATTGCATAGACTTTGTTTTCAAGTTTGTTTCGATGATTATAATTTTGATAGTGTTTACTGTAACTTTTAAATGTATAAAACTTTAATTAATTTTGTTTAGAGAAAAAGATTTAGAACTCAGAGTCGCAGCTTCTGGAGCACAAGACCCTGAGAAATCGGTAAGAGTTCCTGGCATCTTTCAATGTTTAATCTTTTATTCAAATAACCCTCAAATGTGGTGGGAGGTGGGGATAGAGGATATTGGGGGAAATCTAAGAGTAGACCAACTTGAACAGTAATAAAGTAAATTCAGTTCTCATAAACTGTAAATCCTGACTCTTACCTGTTTATTTCCCTAAGAAAATTTTTCCTTTTTCATTTATTATTTTGTTTTAAATCTCTGCTTTTTTCACATGTACTGTTCTATGGGAACAATATCTCAGATTAATTTACAATTGATGTTAATATTTTTCTTGAGTATATCTTGACAACTTAATTTTCTTGTATTAGAGTGATTTCCAAAAAAACTGAAAATGTTAATTCTCGTCTTTAAGCATTTTAGTAATTGTTGCTTAATGTAAAATTAGAGGTAGTAATCTTATTTTTACTTTAATTTTGCAATTTTCATCATTAAGTGGAATGAATTACTCACATCATTGCAGTTAAGTAAGGAGGAGGTAACAATTTATTGCTCTTACCACAATGTGCATTTTCTGTAGCTGGATATGTTGTATTTATTTGTTAAAGCAAGTTCTTGTTTCACCTTTGAATGATGTTTAAGACTTTTAATTTGATTAAAAAGTTCATTCTTAAAAGGGGTACAGCAACTTAAAGTTATTCAACTATAGGCAACTTTTGACTTACATATGCTAAGTATATATACTGTGAGTTTTCTGTTTTAAAAAGTTTAATACTGCACCAGCATCACTCTCAGTGTGCCTTCTGACAGCTCATAGAATAAAACTTTTAGATTAACCTGAGAAATCATTCTTGATAGGTATCAGTGGTAGAAAAAAGAAATTTGAAAGCTAAATATTTTTTCTTTTTTCAATAAATATCTTTGAAGTAGCTTTTGCAGTCAAAAATTTCCTTTTAAAAACTTGAGCTTTTTAATGTGCTGTGTTGGCATGTTAAATTTTGGATTTATGGTTACATTAGTGTGTGACAGACCTTATTTATTTTTTAATCGAAGCCACTACAGATGTCAAGTTGATTTATGAAAAGAAATAAATGTTAAAGACAATAGTTGGACTATTACTTTTCATTCTAGAGTAGGGATTAGAAAACTGTGCCTGTGGCCACATCTAATTGCTGCCTGTTTTTGTAAATAAAGTTATGTTGCTGCACAGCCTCGCTCATTCGTATATATTTGTATATTGTCTATGGCTGCTTTAGCACGACGGCAGAGTCAGGTCGTTGTGAAGAGGCTATATGGTCTGCAATGACTAATTTACTATCCGACCCTTTATAGAAAGTGTTTGCTGACCCTGTTCTACAGAATAAACTGCATTGATATCAGAAATGACTATTGGATAGAGAAGTAGCATAGTGTTGTAATATATAAAAAGAATACTATATTTAAAATTAATATCTGGCTCTAATCTTTGCTTGATTATTACCTTAGGTGATTTATGTACTCCTCAGGGAGCCTTAACTACCCATTTATAAAATAAGAATTAGATCTTCAAAATGTTTTATAGTTGTAACAATTCTGTTATTCTGTGACTGTTTTAAGTGCCTGCTGGGATAGAGGGTCTTTTGAGTGGCTCTTCACCTTTAAATTTACGATTATGTGTAACAAATAGATTTTTTTTTTCTTTATTTTAGCCTGATAGGCTAAAGCAGTTCGGTGTGGCACCAAGACACTTTGAAGAGATGATACCACCTGAAAGACCCAGAGTAGCTTTCCAGACACCTCTCCCTCCTTTATCTACCCCATCTGCCCCAACCATCCCATCAGTTCACTCCCTTCCTTCTCAAAATGAAGATTTGCACAATGGACTTAACAGCACCCTTGGTGAAATGGTGCCTCCCAGGTGCTTGTTTAAAATGTTTTGTGTTTGGGAATTAGGTAAGGTATCATTATATTTTATGTGTAGAAGGATGTGCTAAAGAAGATTACATTATCCTTTAGAGATTTTGTACAATTAACAGCTTTTTCAAATAATTTCTCTTGAAATTTGTTTTCATTGTTGGTATTATAAAAACAGGGGAAATCCTTATAACATTCTTTTATTGTTTAAAGATGATTTAATATTTTTAGAATGAATAATTAGGTACCTTTTAGTATTTAGTTTTAGGTCATATTTTGGGATATTTATTTTTAATATCTTTTAACATATAAAAGCTATACATTTTCCTCAATTTTGTTATTTCCACTTGGCAAACATTGAATTATTTCTTCAATTTATGCAGAAAAAGTTTCTAATGTGGCTCTTTTATATATATGATTTTATTTTAGCTTCTGTTTCCTTCAGCTCTTTCTCTGTGATTACTTAGGGGATATGCAACTCAAATGCCTGAAATAAAAAATGTTGAGGTTATAAAACCTGTAACCTAGATATCGGAGTAAAGATTTGATTTGTATAAGTAAAAGACATAATGCTATACTGGACTATACATAAAGAAAACGCTGTTGTTAATACTGGTATTTTCTGGGCTTCTTTCCTTCTCTCTGTAGGATTTGAGCTTATTTTTTGCTTACTATTAATATATTAATTATAAAAATTTATTTAAACTTCCAGATGTTTTCTTAACTTTTTTGAGCATCAGTGTATCCTGGGCTATGCTTCCTTCTTTCAGTAGGACTTGGTCGAATCTTTTATTCAGTACTAACAAATTGTAGGACTATATTTACTGTGTTTATCAGGTGCTTTGTTTTTTTTCATCTAAGATTCCCAACTCAAAAGACTGGAAGTGATTGGAATTACACAGCATTGTATGGTGGTCTCAACAGTGGATTAGGGATTGAAATGGCTGGCTTCACTATCTGGATTTTGAGCAAACCATACTTTTATTGAACTTCAATTTTCTCATTTGTAAAAGTGGAATAGTAATTTTTTTTTTTTTTTGTCTACAATTACAGGGTTGTTGTGAGGATTAAATCTTACATAAATTTTATAAAATTTGATTTAATGACTATGGCAGCTCCCTTCCATAACAGTTGTTCAACTTCTCTGTTGATGTATCTTTGGAGTGAGGGTAGTAAAATTCGACATATTGAGTGACTAGTAATTGTGAAAAATACTCACTACTAAGTATATGACAAGGGAGAATCTGTTAAGATACACTCAAAAGTGAAAATATTCTAGAATGCCCATTTTCTCTTTCTGTTCATCTAAGGGAATTTGTCTTTGACATTTTTTACTATTGGAAAATATTGCATTAATGGAAATACATAGATATTTTCTAATCAGTAATGAAGTGCTAAATAGAGAGGATTTCAGAAGTTTTAAATTTATGAATGCTAAAGATTATGTCAAGACTTTACTGTTGATGTTTAAGTGGTTTTTATTTCAAATTATGGTAAACTTCCTTTGAAAGAACAGTACATTTACAGTTAAAATACACCCTTATTCTCAATCAAATTGAACCATTAATAATCATGCTGTTTTGTAGCTCTGCCTTCTTTTCCTGGACTGTCCTTCTATCTGTGATTAGCTCACTCTAGTAAAATGGCTTAAGTATTGCCTTTTCTGAAAAGCGTTCCCTCTTCTGAAAAGCCTTCCCTGTGCTTTCTTCCTCTCCAACTAACAATGGCTGTAATTGTTAGTTTATTTCTGTTATTCTTGAGGGACAGGGACCATTTCTGTCTTTGTTCAATACTGACACTAAGTGACTATTGGAAATTGATTATTAACCTAAGCTTGTCTTAGGTTAACCTTTGTCTTGCATAAATGTTGTATCTGAAATTGTGAAATTTTATGTTATCTGCTTTTTGAGACATAATTTTTGATGAACAATAGAAGCAAGAGGGCTTTTTCCAAAGTAGTGATTGGATTTTCAGTGATATAGTTTCAAAAGAATATAACCTTGATTTTTATTTTTCTTTAGGATTGCACCCCTGCCTCCACCTCCCCTACTACCACCTTTGGCTACCAACTATCGAACTCCTTATGATGATGCTTACTATTTTTATGGTTCCAGGAATACTTTGGATCCCAGTCTTGCCTATTGTAAGTTATCTGTAGGGTAAACATTTTTTTTCCAGTGGTTCAAAATAAAAATTGGTGTTTGTGCAAGCAAAATATATAAATGAGAAAAGCACAGCTTTGCTTGATTCAAGTATTATATATTTATTGACTTAATAAATGCTCTGTTTTAAAACTCAGTTGTATTTTATGGTTATTTCCTTTTTATCTAGATTTAAGAAATAAGTATTTTGTGTTTTCTTATGTTGTTCTTTGCTAACTCCTAACCCAGAAGGAAATATTGATGCTTTTCCTTAGGTAACATTTTCATTATGTGCCCTCTTCCTTAGGGATAACGTGTTATTAAATGGATACCTCAAAATAAATGTTTTTTTTTTCTTTTAAGATGGTTCAGGAATGATGGGAATACAGCCTACAACTTATGTTAGTGCTCCTGTCACCAACCAGCTAGCACAACCTATTGTGTAAGTTGTTAGTTAAAAGAATAATTTCTTTTTCTTTTTTTTCCCCCATTTTTCTTTATTGTGTTAAATTACACATAACAGAAAATTTACCATCTTAACATTTTTATGTGTACTGGTTAGTGGTATTTAATACTCTTTTCATCTTGTAAGCTGAAACTCTGTACCTATTAAACAACAATGTTGTAACTCCACATTTTTCCCTCCCCTCATCCCAGGGCAATCACCATTCTACTGTCTGTCTCTCTGATTTTTTTCTACTCCAAGTACTTCGTATGAGTGGAATCATTTAGTATTGGGGGGGGAGGTCTTCAAAAAGTTCATGAAAAGATTCATATTATCTTTTAATTCCCTTTTCCACGAACTCTTTGAAGTACCTTTGTATTTCTCTTTTCGCGACTGGCTTATTTCACTTAGCATAATGTCCTCAAGGTTCATCTATGTTCTAGGCTCCCGCGCCTCGCTCAGCCAGAGAGCGGGAACCGGTCTAAGTCTTAAGAGTACAGTCCAGCTAAATGTCAATCTTGTTCTTTTTCAAAGAACTAGCTGTTGGTTTTATTGATTTTCTCTGTTGTTTTTTCTAGTTTTCATTTCATTGATTTTTGCTCTAATCTTATTTCATTTCTTCTGGTTACTTTGGGTTCAGTTTGCTCTTATTTTTCTAGTTTCTAAAGGTGGAAGGTTAGATTATTGATTTGGTATTTTCCTTAATATGTGCATTTACAACTGTAATTTCTCTCTCAGTATTGCTTTAGCTTTATCTCTTAAGTTTGGGGATATTCTCTTTTCATTTTAATTCATCTTATAATATTTTCCAATTTCTTTTTTGATATCTTTATTGACCTGTTTGTTATTTTGGAATCTGTTGTTTAATTTCTACATAATTGTGGATTTCCCACATTCCTTGCGTTATTCAAATCTAATATAATTCCACTGCAGTTGGAGAACAAACGTCCTTTGTATGATTTCAGTAAGCCCTTTTTAATTTATCGAGACTTATTTTATTAGTTAACATGGTCTGTCCTGGAGTATCTTCCATATGCACTTGAGAAGAATGTGCATTATCCTGTTGTTGAGTTTATTATTCTCTTAATGTCTCCCAGATGTAGTTGGTTAATAGTGCTGTTTATTTCTTTTATTTTCTTGCTTATCTTCTGTGTAGTTGTTCTGTTATTAGAAGTAGGGTATTAAAATTGTCAGCTATTGTTTTTGAATTGTCTTTTTCTCTTTTCAATCTGTTGGTTTTTTCTTCCTCTCTCTTCAGTCTCTGTTGTTATATGCATATGTGTTTATTAGGTCCTACTGATGATTTGATCCTTTTATCAGTATGAGACCCTTCTTTGTCTCTTGTAATAATTTTTGTCTTGAAGTGTATTTTTTTGGATACCTGTATAAATGTTGCTACTCTAGTTCTCTTTTAGCTGCTGTTTGCTCTGTATATAATTTTCCATGTTTACCCTCTATTTGTGTCTTTGAATCTAAAGGGTGTATCTATGTAGTTATTACGATGTTACTTGAGGGACTTTCATTGTGTTATTATTTCTATATGTTCAGAGAAATGCCTAAGTGATATGTGTAGTGCTTAATGAATTATCATAAACTTTTTTCACTCCCATGTAACTGCCACCTAGTTCAAGAAAATAGATCCAGTAAATTTGAAAATTCCATGGATTGTCAAAGCAGAGGCAAGAGGAGAGCTTAGGAAGAGGTCATTTACTTAAGGATTCCTCTTTGGCCTATAGGAAAATGTCCTTCTCTATTTTTAAATGTATTCATATGCCATGCTGTTTCAAAGGAGTGTTGCATTTCCTTCTTGCTTGGTCATAGATAGATTCAAATTATTAATTGTGTATTTGATGTAGGAATACGGTTGGACAGAATGAACTGAAAATTACAAGTGATCAAGTGATAAATTCAGGATTGTTTTTTGAAGATAAACCAAAACCTTCAAAACAATCTCTTCAGTCTTACCAAGAAGCTTTGCAGCAGCAGGTATTCATGCATTTGTTCACTTACCACTGAATATCTTATGCATTAGCACAATGGTCTTTTAGAACTCAGAGAGTGGCAGGGGAGAAAAAGACCAGTTAATTATAATTTAATATGATAAGTTTTGAAGTGAATACACTGGGATGCTGTTGGAAGCCTATGAAAGGGAGAATAATTAGCTGGGGCAGTTGAAAGGGCTTCAAATGGTAGTTGATATTTGAGCTGCATGTTGTATACTAAATAGGTTAGAAATTCCCGATATACGAGGAATGGAATTAGTGTGGAGGAAGGGACTGGAGAGTTAGATTGTGAAGGTGGAGCTAATAAGGTGTTTCATTTCCATTCTGTTATGCCAAAGGAAGGAAATTTTTTTTTTTTTGTCTTTTTCCGTGTCCGGCATCGGATCGCAACCCTCAGTGTCGCCCCCGTACCGGACCGGGACCGGCAACGGGATCGCAACCCTCGGTGTTGCTCCCGCGCCTCGCTCAGCCAGTGAGCGGGAACCGGTCTGTATGTGGGATCCGAACCCTCAGGCGGGAGTGCCGCCGCACTTCCCAAGCGGCGCACTATCCCGTGCGCCACCGGGCCAGCCCCCAGTCCATGACTTTTTGCTCTGCTTTTTCACAAGTTAGTGGTACATTGTGTTTTGTAAACCCACAATTATGTGTGTGAGTTGTTTATTTTTATTCAAATTCT
>NW_007726382.1:788890-894290 GCF_000696425.1 Galeopterus variegatus | reverse complement strand
GGGATCGCAACCCTCAGTGTCGCCCCCGTACCGGACCGGGACCGGCAATGGGATCGCAACCCTCGGTGTTGCTCCCGTGCCTCGCTCAGCCAGTGAGCGGGAACCGGTCTGTATGTGGGATCCGAACCCTCAGGCGGGAGCGCCGCCGCACTTCCCAAGCGGCGCACTATCCAGTGCGCCACCGGGCCGGCCCAAAGGAAGGAAATTTTAAGCCAAGAAAAGAGTGAAAGGATTAGTTGAAGTGAGCAGGTTTATCTTTTAGGAAGATAACTGGCTGTGATATGGATGGTTAGCAAAGAGACAAAGCACAGAAATCTTTTAGTAAACTATTGAGGTAGTCCAGCCAGGAGGTGATGAGGCCCTGAACCAGATGGGGAAGATGGTGAGGACATGCAAGAGACAATTCTGAGGTTCATTGATAGGACTTGGACATAACAAATGAGAAAGGGTTTGAAGATGATGAATATTCTAATCTAGAAAAATAATGAGGCTGTAAACCAAGATAGGGAATACAGGAAGAAGAACATGTTTAAGGAGGAGGATAGTGGGTCTGTTGTAATTTGTAATGTTTGAAGAGAATTTTCTTATTCAAGAATAACTATCAAATGTGTGGGGTTCTTTGGGGAATTTCCTTATCTCTGAGAGGGCTCTGGGACTCTTGATAGGTATATATCTGAGGCACTTTTTTATGAAGTTCCATTTGGATTTCTTCTAAATGTACTTTTGTTCAACTTTTACATGGGCAACTTTCTTGAGAGGTGGGTTTTTTAAATTGTAGAATTACCAACATTATTTTTTATATTTAGGATTCTCCAAATAATAGACTGAATTTTGAATTTGAAATCTGTTTTAAAATGAGCATGTTACAAACACCACTGACAAAACAAGATTTTCCAACTCTAGAAGTCTATTTTATGTATGTGATAATTTTTTTGGCCATGCTGAAGTAAAAGGTTGCTTAAATTTACTGTGCATGTAGTTATGAGTTTAAAAATGACTTTCCATAATGTAGGTACTTGTTCGACTATCCATATGTATTGTAGAGAACAACCCTGTGTGCTTATACTTGGTGATGATACCAATGTGTTTATTTTGTATGCTTTCATAAAGCTGTACTTCAGTAGCCTACCATTCCCCAAGGACCTTTGAACCTTTGGCCTCTCTGAATTCTGGGAATAGAGTTTCCCCAGGGAGAGGAGGTCTGCTGAGGTAGGGAGTAGACTATGTGGCTGGGCAGTTCTCATGAAAGGATAGATGAAAAAGGAAAGCAGGGAGGCCCCTCATGGTCCCATGGAACTGGTGAGATTAGGGAGGGAATGGCTCAGGTGGGAGTTGGAGGAGGCTGACGGGGAGGAGTTGGTTGAGTCTGAAATGGCCTTAGTGGCTGGAAAGGCGTCCAGTGTCATGGTATGGGGGAGCAGCAGCTGTGTATATTCCAGCTATCAACGTGTTTTTGAGTTGGGGATTACATATATTTGTGATTTTAAACTTTATAGGGAAAAGTACTGAAAAAAATATTTTCAGGTTTTTTTTTCTAACAAAAAATAAAATAACATTTGATGTTACTAACCTCTTATATCAGAATACTTGTCAGCACTTTAAATGTATCTTATGTTGTCAAGATTCGGGAAAGAGAAGAAAGAAGGAAGAGAGAACGTGAAGAAAAAGAAGAATATGAAGCTAAATTAGAAGCTGAAATGAGAAGTTATAACCCCTGGGGGAAAGGTGGAGGTGGTGCTCCTCTCAGGGATGCCAAAGGAAATCTGATAAGTATGTTACTTCCATTGACTTGTTTTTAAGATAAACTAAATTATTTTTAACTTTGTAAAAGAGTGGCGAGTAGAAAGAAGTGGGAATCATAGCCTGTAGAGCAAGATCTCTTTTTATGTAGCTTAATGCAAAAGAGGTATTTTGATATTAAATATAACAACAGAAATTAGAAAGCCTCTCTTTTTCAGAGTATTATTTATTTTTATTACAAATTTTCTATCCTTTGATGATGATAACCCACCTGCAGAGAGAAGCTCATGTTAATTGGTAAGTTTTTACTGAAACTAGTACTTAGAATATTTTTTTTATTTCCTAATAAAAAATAATAAAACCTGTATTATAAGCTTTTTTAAAAAACTAGTAATATGTCTTAAAAATAAATGCTCTGGAATAGTTGTGGTAGGGGATCTTGTGTTTAATTCATATATGCAATATATCTGCTCAATGCAAGGACTCCTTTGAAAAAGAAAAGAAGACCTGATTTCAGAAACTTTCTGGCAGGTTGCATAATTATGTTGATTTATCTTTCAGTTATGTACTCAAAAGATTTTTTGATCTAATGATCACACAACAAACACTTTGAAAAAGGCATTATGCAACTTAGTGAAATATGAGATTAGGATGGTCTCTGATTAGCTTTCAGCTAAGCAGAATAAAGTAGAACAAAGATAATGGGCTTTTGGAAATTGTTTAATTATAAATGAGAAATTAAGGGTAATAGAAAAGTAACGTATTCAAACTGCAAAATTGTAGATTTTATGTTGTTCTTTAGGAGTTATGTTTTTGTAGGGATAGGTGAGTGATGGAATCAGAAGATTGTTTGGATATTGAGTTATTCGAGTTCTTATGTATTATGCCTTTGATTCTTCGCTAAATATTGTTTTTTCAGAAAAAAGTTATATTTGAGGCCTTCTTAAATTAAGATAACTCTTTTCTTCCCAAAAGATACGTTCCTTTCTTGTCTTCACCTGATGAATACTTTCCTCACAGTTTTGGAAGACTGGAACTCTTGTTACTTTCTTTATAGATGAGAAGATTTTAGGTGACACATAGATGAACATGTCTTATTTTAATAAAGAAGAGTTTATTTGAAAATATACTGGAAAAACATTGGTTTTCTATTTATGGATAGTGCTATAACATTTCCTTTTAAAGTAAAGGTATTACTTAAAGGTATTAGTCCAGGCTAATGAAAAGTGCTGCAACAAACAACCCCAAATTCTCAGAGGCTTAAGGTAATATAAGTTTACTTCTTACTTATGTCACATTATGGTGCTGTTTGGGTGGTTCTCCTCCAAGAGGTGACTCAGGAATCTGGACCTCTTCCATTGTGTCACTTCTCCATTTTGGGGTTTTTTACTTCTGACTGCACAGATGGTCCAGGGGGTGGGGAGAACAAGTTGAGGATATTGTTGGGGCCTGGTCTGTGAATGGAGGAATATCACCTTTGCCTTCATTCCAATGTTCAGACCTACTTATAGGATTCTAACCTAACTGTCTGGGAGGCTGGGAAGTTTAGGATTTTTTATGCCCAGGAGGACATAGGATTGATAAGCATATAGCCAGTCTTTGGTATAATAAATTTCAATTGTAAATTGATAGAAATATATTAGTTATCATGAAAGAGGTGCTTAAATGACTGAAACATTAGGAGACACTGGAATAGAACAATTTCCTTGAACTTTCCAGGGTGCCTCCGATTATTTCTAGTTCAAACAATATAATTACGGTGCTCTGTATGCATTTAATTGGTGAAAGTGTGTAGGATAAATGTGGGTTATTGAATTATAAAATATTGTTTTAGAATTGCTTGACCTAACCGGAATGGAGGAAACTTTTCTGAGATTTCCATTAATAGTAGTAATGTTTAGTTTGCTTATTTAATGCTACAGTCATGCCATGAAACAGAAAAGGTATATACTATTTTATCAGATACAGTGAAACTCTTTTTTTAGTGATATTTTCAAAGTGAGTAAACTCATCACTTTAAGAATATTTGTTTTGTATTTGTCTCTTGTATTTTAGATGAGGGAACATAATTTTTGTATTATTATATTTGAAATATGTAGTAAAGAGCAGTATGATGACCAAGACCATTTAACCTATGTAGTTTATCTTGGCTAACTTTAATTCTGCTGCTGGCTTTTCTAATTACTCCTCTTGTTTTCTTTTGATTTTTTATTCCAAAGAAATTTAGAAAATTGAATCTTCATTTTTATCTGAGCTCTCTAGGAAGATCTGTTTAAAAGAGAAGGTAGATATTAATGAAATATCAAAGGCTGTTATTAATACAACTGTAAGTTAGCATGAAATCTTTTAAATAGCTCTCATTTTAATTATTTTTACCGTACTTAAATCTGTTTCCTTTCTCAGTTCTTTATTCATTACAGTTCATTATTCAAGTTCCCATTAAAAAGCTAATTATGTTCTAATGTCTTTGAATGGGTAAATGGAGAAACAAACTGTGGTACATCTATACAATTGGATACTGCTCATCAGTAAAAAGGAATGAATTATTGATGCATACAATAATTCAGAAGACTGTCATTAGGAATTATGCCAAGAATTCCTCTGAAGGTTATATATACATGCATGTTTCCATTATACAACATTTTCAAAATGACCAAACTATAGGGAAGGAGAACAAATCAATGGTTCCAGAGATTATGGGTGGGGAGAGGCAAAGACTATAAAGAGATAGCATGATGGAGTTTTTATGGGTGATGGAACTTTTCTGTCTTGATGTTACATGAAACTATGTATGTGTTAAAATTAAAAAAACACAAGTATACACCAAAAGAAAAGTCAATGAAAATAAAGTTAAAAAATAAGTGAAAAACTTAACTTGAAAGATGACAAAAAAAACTCATAGTTCTGATTGATTAATAGTGCAATTAAACATTTCTTCATATATATTTGGTTAGGTATTCCTATTTCTTTTATGTATTGGATTTGCCCAAGTTAGATTTATGTTTTTTAATTTATTATTTATGTTTATTGAGATACAATTTCATGAAATAAAATTTCCCCTTCTATTTATTTATTTATTTATTTATTTTTTGTGGCTGGCCGGTATGGGCATCAGAATCTGCGACCTTGATGTTATAAGGCTGTGCTCTAACAAACCGAGCTAACTGGCCAGCAAAATTCACCCTTTTAAAGTTCAGTGAGTTTTGACTACTGATTCTAGTAACTACCACCACCACAATCAAGATGTAGAACATTTACAATTCTGCAGAAAGTTCCCTGTGTCCCTTTATAGTCAGTCCTCTTACCCAACCATCTACCCCTTGCCAACCTGTGACAAATCATACTTTCTGGCACAATAGTATTGCCTTTTTTCCTCATATTTTTCTTTTAGTGTAATGTTTTTGAGATTAAGCCATGTTGTTGTATATGTCAGTAGCTTATTTCTTTTTATTCCCAAGTAGTATTGCATTGTTTGGAGGTACCAAAATTGTTTATCCATTTACCAGCTGATGGACATTTGGGTTGTTTCCAGTTTAAGGCTGTTATGAATAGAGCTGTTATAAACATTTACTTAAGGTCTCTGTGTGAACATAGTTTTTATTTCTCTTGGGTAAGTGCCTGGGAATGGGGTTGCTGGGTCATGTAGTTGAGTGTGTTTACCTTTGTAAGAAATGGCCAGACTATTTTCCAAATTGGTTGTGCCATTTTGCATTCCCATCATGAAAGCAAGAGATTTCCTTGTTCTGAAGCCTTATCAGCACTTCAAATTGTGTTTTTAAAATTGTAGCCATTCTATTAACTGTGTAGTGATACCTCACTGTTTTTTTTTTAAACCTTTTTATTGTGAAATAATTTAAAACTTATAGAACAATTGCAAAGGTAGTATAGAGAGTGCCCTTTACCTGTTTCCCCTAATGTTAACATCTTAGATAATCATGGCACAATGTTCAAAACTAGAAATTAACATTGGTACAATACTGGGCCGGCCCGGTGGCGCACTGCTACAGTGCGCCGCTTGGGAAGTGCGGCGGTGCTCCCGCCGAGGGTTCGGATCCCACATACGGACCGGCTGCTCACTGGCTGAGCGAGGAGCGGGGGCAACACCGAGGGTTGCGATCCCGTTGCCGGTCCCGGTCCGGTCCGGGCGCGACACTGAGGGTTGCGATCTGTTGCCGGTCACGAAAAAAGACAAAAAGACAATTAAAAAAAAAAACAACAACAAAAAAAACCCCAAAAAACATTGGTACAATACTTATAATTAAATTACAGACTTCATTTGGGTTTTACCAATTTTCCCCCTAATGTCCTTATTCTATTCCAGGCTCCAGTTCAAGATCCTACATTGTATTTAGTTATCATGTCTCTTTAGTCTCCTCCAGTCTGTGAGAGTTCCTCTCTATCTATCCATGTATGTAACAATTTTCTTGAGATCTAATTCCCATGACACACAATTTACCTTTGTAAAGTGTACAATTCAGTAGCTTTTAGAATATTCACAGAGTTGTCCTATAATCACACAATCAATTTTAGAACATTTTCCACATTGAATTGTCTTGGGGTCTTTGTCAAAAAACAATTGACCATAAATTTATTTCTGGACTCTCAGTTCTGTTCCATTGCACTATATGTCTATACTTTTGCCTGTAATATCTTGATTACTGTGGCTTTGCAATAACTTGAAATTAAGAGATGAGAATTCTCCAACTTTGTTCTTTTTCAAGATTGTTTTGACAACTTGACTTTATGTATTTAACTATTAGTTTGTCAAATTCAACGAAACATGGTGAGATTTTTATTGGGATTGCATTGGCTCTATAGATCAATTTTGGGACAGCCAACATCTTAATAATGTTGAGTCTTTTGATCCATGAATGTGGAATATCTGTCCATTTACTGCTTGTAGGTAATTTCTTTTGGTATTATTTTGTAGTTTTCAGTATCAGGTCTTGTACTATTTATTTTGTTAATTATATCCCTAAGTATTTCATGTGCTTTGATCCTATTTTAAATGATACATTTAAAATTTTTAATATCCATTTGTTTGTTGCTAGTGTATAGAAATACAGTTGATTTTTGTATATTGTCCTTGTATTCTGTATCCTTGCTAAACTCACTTGTTAGTTTTAGTAGTTTTTTTTGTAGACTCTGTGGGATTTTTCTATTTGGACAATTATGTTATCTTTAAACAAAGATAGTTTTTATTCTTCCTTTCCAAACTGAATGCCTTTTACTTATTTTACTTGCCTCTTGCACTGGTTGGGAATTCCAGTACAATGTTTAGAAATCATGAGAGCAGACATCCCTGTCCTGTCCCTGATTTTAGGTCGAAAGCATTCAGTCTTTTACCATGAAGTTAGCTATAAGCTTTTCATAGATTTTATTATTATTTTTTAAAATATTATATTGAAGAAGCTCTCTCTTATTGCTAGTTTGCTCAGAGTTTTCATCATAAATGTGTGTTGAATTTTCTGAGGTGCTTTTCTGAAGCTATTGAGAGGATAATCTGGTCTTTTTGCCCTTCTGACTTATGGTGGATTACATTGATTATGGAATGTTCGACCATATTTAGTCATGCAGTATTGTCTTTTACATTTTGTAGAATTCGATTTGCTACTATTTTGTAAAGAATTTTTACATCTAGGCATATGAGAGATATTTGTCTGTTTTTATTTCCTTATAATGACATTGTCTGGTTTTGGTGGTCAGGGTAATGCTGGCCTCATAACATGAGTTGGGAAGTGTTTCTTCTACTATTGGTAGAATTCACCAGTGAAGTTATTTGAGCTGGGAATTTTCTTTTTGGAAAGGTTTTATACTATGAATTCAATTTCTTTAATACATAAAGAGGTACTCAGTTTATCTATTTCTTGTGTAAGTTTTGGTGGTTTGAATCATTTAAGGAATTTATCCATTTAAATTTTTGAATTTATTGGCATAAAGTTGTTTATACTATTTCTTTATTATTCATCTAAGATCTATAGGATCTATAGTGATGGCTTGTCATTTGTTTCTGATATTTGTAATTTTTATGTTCTCTCATTTTTTTCTTAATCATTCTGGCTGGAAGTTTGTCAGTTTTACTGATCTTTTCATGGAACCAGCTTTCGTTTTCATTGATTTTTCTCTACTGTTCTTCTTTTTCTGTTTCATTGATTTCTGCTCTTTATTATTTTCTTCCTTTAGTTTGCTTTAGCTTCGTTTTCTCTCTTTTTTTTTTTTTCTGATTTCTTACTGTGGAAGCTTAGATTATGATTTGTGATCCTATTTATTTTCTATGCATTTAAGTATGCTATAAATTTTCCTCTGAGTACTGCTTTAGTGATATCTTACAGATTTTGATATGTCATTTTTTATTTTCATTTAATTCAACTTCCCTAGTGACTTTTCTTTGACCCATCAGCAATTTAGAAGTGGATTTAAAAATTTTCTTAATATTGAGGAGATTTTCCAGAGAGCTTTCTTTTATTCAATTCTAGTTTGTATTCTGTTTTGTTCAGAGAATATACTTTTTATGATTTTTAAGTTTGTCAGATTTCTTTTATGTACCACCAGGTAGATTTTTACTCATCTTAGAGACTGTGATCTCTGTATATACATGTATACTCTCATTCCTATATTCATTCTTTCCCACCTCATCTCTTCTACTCCTGTGTTACTTCTTAGATCTTTTCTATGGATGATCTTCAGATTTCTTTCTGTGCCCTTGACCACTTTTAAAACTTTTCACCTCATTTCGAACATGTCTTCTGCATTTCTGCACTGATGTTTGGTGGAGTATTTGTACATAACATGCAAAATCAAACTTAAGTTTTAAAATACAGCTCATCTTTATTTGCCTTTTTCTGTTAAAGGCATCGTAATGCTGCTGATCATTCAAACTAAAAGTTGCAGGGTCCTTTTGATTCCCCATATCTAGTCAGTTAATATGCCTAATATATGGATTCTTCCTCTTCATTGTTTCTTGAATTCTCTTCATTTTAATTTGTACTACCACCATAATTGAAATTTATTATGTTCGCCTGGGCTGGTTTTTTTTTTTGTGCCATTTCCTCATTACTTTTTCATTGTCCTTCTTTGTTTTTCATATCCAAGCCATAACATACATCAAAAATCTAACCAATTATGTTTATTCCATACTTAAAAATCATTAAAGACTCTGGTGTCTCACTGCCCAAGTTCATATCCTTGCTCAGCCATTTATAGACTTGTGATCTTTAATTAATTTAGTTTAATTTTTCTCATTTATAATACTGGGTTAAAAATAATAGTATCAAGTCATATAAGTTATTGTATAGTATATAAAAATGGTGAACATTAAATATTATTACCATTACTACTAATTGCTATGGTTTGAATGTTTGTCCTCTCTAAAACTCATGTTGAAATTTAATTGCCATTGTAACAGTATTAAGTAGTAGGACCTTTAAAGAGGTGATTAGTCATGAGGGCTCCATTCTCATGGGTGGGATTTGTGCCTTATAAAAGGTGGAGTTTGGCTCCCTCTTGTGCGCTTGCATGTTCTTTCTCAGTCTCTTTGTCTCGCCCTCTTGCCTTCTGCCACATGGTGATGCAGCAAGAATGCCCTCATGGATGCTGGCACCTTGATATTGGACTCCCCAGCCTCTAGAATTGTGAGCCAGTAAATTTCTGTTCGTTGTAAATTACTCAGTCTGTGGTACTCTGTTATAACAGCACAAAATGGACTCACATTGTTTCCATTACCATCTACAGAACAAAACTGGGAACTATCAGGATGTGTTTTAGGATATTCCAGAATAGGCATCCAGTCTGCAGTTTCCTATCTTGTCTGTCATTGCTCTGTTACATGTAATTTGTGCTCTAGTAAAGCTGGACTACTTTAATGTTACCAGAACACTCTTCATGTTTTACCCCCTTGGAGCATGTTCTCACATCGTTCTATTTCTTTATTATGCTTTCCCACTCATCTTCACCTGTGAAGCTCCTATTCATTTTCCAAGTCCAAGCTGCCATAATTGTTTTAACAGGATGTGAACTTTCCTGATTCTGAGCTCCCATTCTCTTTTGTAATATTCACATGTTTGCTCTGTTCTGTCTGGTATTCTAATTGTGATTCCTGTTCAAAATATATCCTTGAACATAACAGGCTTCCTGATGAATACTAAATATCCAGGTTTAGTTTACTTTCACTGCTATATTCTATACTGTCCTGGATTTTTTGTAAAGAAGAACTGCGTTTTATTTTGTTAAAGATTTTGAGTTCTACAATCATTTGGTCTGTTTTTGAGACTGACTGGTTGACCCATTTCTAGCTGCCGAGATTTTTGCCATGTATATTAGATATTTATCCCTGTGTGATAAATTACCCCAAAACTTGAATTTAAAAATAATAAACATTTATTATCTTGTAGTTCTGTGGGTCAGTAATTTGTGAACGGTTTAGCTTGGTGGTTTAGTTTCAGGGTCTGTCATGAGGTTGTAGTCCAAAACATTAGCAAGGATTACAGTCATCCGAAGGCTTGATAGGGACTGGAGGATCCATTTCCAATATGGCTCTCTTACCTGATTCAGGAGGCCTCAGTTCCTTGTCATTTGGGCATCTCCTTCATTTGGACTCCTTCAGTGTTCTTATGATATGACATTTGGCTTTTTTTGGAGTGAATGCTACATAGATCAAGCAAGGTGGAAACCATGTCTTTTATGAAGTAGACTTGGATTTCATATACTGTCATTTCTGCAGTATCCTCATAAGAAGTGAGTTACTGTGTCTGGACCACAATGAAGGGGAATGGAATTAAGTGTCACCTTTTGAGGGAGGATTGTCAAAGAATTTGTGGATATGTTTTATGACTCCACTGTACATGATTATGTGTTTTCATTAGGAGAGCTGATAATGTTGGGTAAATTTCGCTATGACTTGTTTTGAATTGTTGCTATGTCTGTTCTATGTTTAAAAAAAATTCAAGTTCTGAAGTAACATTGGTAATATGGTTTTTATGGATTGTCAAAGATTTATGTAACCTTAATTTTTCTATTAATTTTGAGTTTATTTTGCAGTGTTATTTTGAAAATCTTAACAAGTTTTCATAATTTTGTTTCCATTTTCAGGGCACCAACATATCATTGAATTATTCCCAGCTCTGTCCTATGTTTCTCTCTTGATTCCCTATTTTAAGAAAATGTGTTAAGCATACCAGTTATATAAACGTGTTTATTGAAATAAATGGCTTATTTTTCCCTCAGCTGATTTGAATAGGATGCACAGACAAAATATAGATGCCTACCATAACCCAGATGCAAGAACTCATGAAGATAAAAGGGCCGTTGTATCTCTAGACCAAAATTTAGCAACTTCAAATGCTGAGAACCTAGAAGATTCTGCAAATAAAAACTCAGGTTTTTAATCACATTCTATTTTTTTACATTTCTAAAGTTCAGTTAACATTTCTGTTCTTTGACAAAGTTCTTATTGTGATTTTGAGAATTTGGTTATTCTGATTGAGGAAGCATAACACATTATTTATGCTATTTACAATACCTTTTCATAGTTATTTTGAAACAAGTGAATAGGGAAAGGTTGCTTCTTAATACTGTGTATTTCTTCTCAGCTTTGTAATTTGCTATGTATGCTTTAACTGCTGCTAACATTTTTATTTTGCTAGTTGAGAGATATTTCTTAAAGTGAAATACTCTTTTTGCACATACACAATATATCCATAACTGTTTGAATTAGTGAAAAGGTATCAGGTGTGGTATGATAAATCGTGGGAGAAAAATCATTTTTTGCTTATTTTAGTAATCATTTACTCTCCTTTATACAACCATGGTGAATAAAGAAGTAAAATAATTAAAAGTTTAATATCTGGTCACATCTATCTTTCCTAACTAAATATCTTTGATTTGCTATTAACATCATTTAATTAAAGGTTCTATAAGTTAAAATTATTCAATATCTTTTTTTTATGATTTGCCAGGAAAAGCTGTCATCATCTGTCTTTATCAAGTATATATGAAGTGTGTTACATTCATATATTTAAAAATCAAAGGAAGTTTAAGAATACACCACCTTGTACTATATTTTGATTCCCATAAAAGTAACCATTTATTTACTAAAATTCTGCTTTTGTACTTTCACAGAAGTTTTGATTTAGATTAGAAAGGAACTTTACATTAAGAAGTTCTAAAATACTCCTGACTGATCATGCAGTCTTTATTATTTTTTTTTAAACCCTGTTGTCTAAACAGATAGGATAAATGAGGAGCTCTGATTAGAGTCACTAGCCCTGCATTTTTCAAGCCTTTGATGGTAGCACTAATCTGCAGTCTTTTTGAACACTTCAGGAGATGGATTGTTTGCTGTTCTGTGGGCAGCTTCTTCTGCTGTTTGATCTCTAATTATGAGAAAATACTTTCTTACTTTGATTTTTACCCAGTAAATCCGGTTTTGGTTTTTGGAACACTGAAATTGGAACCTTTGATTTTGATGAAATTATTAATTTGGCTTTCTTAATCTGTACTAATTCAATGTGTAGTAGTAGTATCAAAATACGTTTTATATTATTGCTGCTAAGAGAGAATTCTGGCTTCGTTCTGATTATCATTATTTTGTTCTTTTTTGTTTGCTGCTGCTTCTAGTAATCAGTATTGAGATCTCAGGGCTATAGTTCCCTTCTCCACCCTTTTCTTCCATACTCAGTATTGTGTGTAGTCCAATTGCAGCCTAGAACTTTCTGTATTATAGTAATAACACTCTTAGGTATCTAGCTCTACTCACAAAGCAAAAACAGTGGAAAATCAACAGTTTCTGTGACCCCTTCCCAAGAGCATAAGCCTGATGATTAAATATGCAGAGCAAAATTTGTCTCTTTTTGTACCACTGCCAGGTTTTTGTGCTGGTGGTGGTGTCAGAATGCTCTATTTCAAGAAATCATTTAAAAAATCATGAAATGTTTAACATTTCAAATACCCTTAGACTTTCGTTCCCTAAGAATTAACCTAAGATAAATTTTATGAATGCAAGAAACTAACCAAAGCCACCTAATTCGTGCCATATATTTGTGTATGAGTGTGTGAGTGTATATATATGTGTGTGTATTTTATGGGTTTATAGATGAACTACTGTTTATGAAGTCCAATAACAATTTGGCTTAAGTTATTTTTTGGCTTATTATGATGCCTAGATACATTTCTGTTTTCTTTGTATAGAACAAGTGTTTCCCTATCGTTTTATTTTTATAGTTTATTTATTTTTAAAAGTACTTGTTTACCTCTAATATTTATTCTCTAACTATCCCAAAGGTTTAGAATATGAGTGATTATCAAGGTTAAACTAACACTCAATTTTGTTTTGCTAAATGGCTTTTTCACCAATGCACAAGATTTAAAAGAACCTTCAAGGTATATATTTAGTTTGTTTTCAGTAGGAAAATGTTCTAGTGAAAAAATGTATTCATAATGTTTAAGTATTGATTTGGCTTTCTGCTGATCTGTTCAAATAAACATGAGTAAATTTAACTACAAAGGCAAAATAGACCTGAATGGCAGCTAAACTACAAAATAATCTGCCTACACAAAACTACATGAGTGAAAGAAAGCCATGCTTTAGAGTGATGGTGTAAAGAATGAGTCAGAAACTCAAAATAATATAAGAAGTTATGTGAGGCTTAATCATTGCATTCAAAAAGACTCCTAGGGTATAATTGTTTATCAAATTGCTTTTGTGAAATAATTTTTTTCCTTTCCAAAAATATATAATACTATTTATCAGTGATATATAATAAAATATTTTTTATTGTTCATGTTTATATCCCATTAATTTGATAGTTTTTAAAGTAAAACTGTTACAATGATTAAGACTATTCTAATTTGTTAAAAATGTTTTTATAGCTGACTTTTCTAATTTTTAAACTATGGAAGGGAAGAATTTTGGAGTTATTGATTTTTAAAAACAATTTTAGGAAAATCTGAATATGTATTTAATACATATGTATATGTAATAGATTTTAATATGCAGTGAAACAGTATTCTTAAAGAATATTCACATACTTAAGAATTTAAATATGTACTTTTTTTCTCACTATAAATTCTACTTTAAAGCCTTTGCTGCAGTGAGAGTTGTTTAGGCTATTAGCTTTTAAGTTTCCTGAGTGTCTTTCAGACATTATAGTATGATTTTTCAACTGTTAATTTTATTTCAGTCTTACCATTTTTCTTTCTCTTGCTACATTTTATCTTAGATTCTAAATCTCAGCATTCCTCTTCTGACTTTAACCTCTGGACTTCTGTATTTAGCACAGTTTTTCAAAATATGAATTTATTAGCAAACTCTTCATTCTTTAACCTTTATATTTTTCAAACATTGGCTAATGGTATGTTGTTGCAAAATGTCTCTTAAAGGTCATATTCAAACACAGAGCTCTCCTTTTGCTCGGGGAAATATATTTGGTGAGCCTCCAACTGAACTTCAAATTAAACAGCAAGAATTATACAAGAATTTTCTTCGTTTCCAGGTGAAATGCTTATTTGATCATAGTTTTAAAGTTTCATAAGAATTTTAATAAATTAAGCTTGCAAGATTTTAGCCATAAGATAAATTCTAAAGTGCCATGTAGTTTTCTAAAATATCTAACTTATATCATATATAGGTAGTCCTAAAATTATATTGTTATTTCAGTTATATCTGAAAAAAGGAAATAAGGAGACAAGTATAGTAGTTGACTTAATCTTTTCTAAATTGTATTAAATCACTAATTGTTAATCAAAGAATGCTGAGATTTCTAAAACTGAAATACTTACTGAAATATTCACCTGTTAGGCATAGAATGAGTGTTTCTAGATATTTATACATTAGTAGAAAATTAGTAGCTTTTTCCAAATGATTTGATATTCTTGACTCATTACTAGAGATTATAAATAAATAAAAATTAAATGTAAGATAATCACATTTTGCAGTTATTTGCCCTATTTATGTATTATAAGCAAGTAGCATTTACAATAGTAGAAATACCCAAACTATTCCCAGAGGAAGACACTTGAGTGTCCAGTGTTCATTAAGCAAACAGACTTATTGAACTCCCCACACTATGTCCACCCTGGAGCCAGAGTTGAATGAGATACTTGCCTGTGAGGGACTCACATTTTCTTATTTCCTTACCTCTCTCCCCTCCATACCCACACTTACATCCCAATGTCAGATTAATCCTGTGGCCTGGCTAATCTTCTTTTGATATTACTTTTCACATGGTATTCTTCTTTACTTAAAACCTGGTAGTAGCTTTTCTTTGTCTACAGAAAAAGTCTAGACTCCTTAGCCTGACATTTAAGGCAGTCCAGTCTAATCCTAACCTCTTAAACAGATTTATTCCAACATGTCATCTTCTGTCTAATCCTCATTATTGTGGACTCTTAAATAAGGCAGTGATATACTGGATGTAGTCTTTAAGGATGATTGCTCTTGCATTAATCTTTAGGATATATTCATGGAGGATTGAAAAGGCTGGACTCTAGAGGTATTTACTAGAGTGGTGTCAGTGGAAATGGATGGAAGGGCCTTTGTAAGGATTGACAGAAAGAATATAAATGTTGAATGTGAGAGAGTGGCATCAGAGGTCTGAAGGGTATTGGCCACTCAAGTCAGGTAGTAGCAGGTTGAGGGTACAGAGTCATCTTTTAAACTTGAAGGACTCTGTGTTATATGGTCTATAATGACAGTAAGTCAAAATTTAAGTAGCTCCTGTTATACTTAGCAAGTCTTACTATGGTCTAAGGTAGAATTTAGACTCCCTCCCACCCCCCAAAAAAACCTTACAATTGTATAGGCTTAATACTTTTACATATAGTATCTCAACAAACCTCAAAATTCTCTGAGGAAGGAATTATGATCTCTATTTTATGACATGCAGCTAAAACACAGACTAACAGCTTGCCATGGTGGCAGAGCTAAGAAATTGTGAAGCCAGTTTTGAACCCAAGTCTCCTGAATTCAAGTACCATGCTCATATTTATAGGTATCTCTAGAAAGCCTTTCCCTCTGAAAAAAAAAGCTACTAGTAATAGGGGAAGCTTTGACTATATTAATTTCAGTCTGCATTTTTCCCACCCTGTAAGCCCTCAGTAAATGGATTGCTTTCAAAGGTGGTTTTGAAAATTTTTTTATCAGCCTCTTAAAATCTCCCCCTGACCCAAACAAAATCTAACACAGAATTCTATGAAAATGTAAAATAGCTCAGTAGTATTTATTATGACTATAACAATATAATTTCAGTCAAGAGGTGTCTAAAACTTAATTGTTAAAACAAATGTTATACAGTGTTAAAATATGTGCACAAAGAGGGTGAGAGAAGCTTAGCTCGAGGTTGGCACAAATCAGTATACCGGTAGCTCAAGTTAATGCATCAGAAGTCTTCCTGCTGTTAAAATTAGGTAAATAACCCTTGTGAGTGCTTAATGTTTTTAATTAAAGCTTAAAAAACAATGAACAAATTTAATAAAATATTTGCAGGACCCCTGAAGCATTTTTGTATTATAAATTTAAAAATCATTACCTAGAAGATAGCTCTCCTCTTTCTGTTGTACTACTGTCTAGCATTTCTGTTGGCATTAAGCTTTGGATTCATTAGGTGGGTGGTCCATTAATGGTTCACAAACTGGCATTATTTGACTTTGATGGAGAAATGACCCCGTGAGTGTGATTTTTTTTTTTCTTCATGCAGTAGGAAGAAAGAAGAACTGAGGTTTCTTTGTTCATAAATGATGTTTTCTCTAGGTATTTTGTACTTGAAGTGATTGCATGCATGTTGCTTTGTACTAAACATTTGACTTGTGCATATTTAACAGTGTTGTGAAAAAGAATTATTGGAAAAAGCCCTATTATATAAAATCATGGGACATGTGAGAAGATTAAAGTTCTTATAGATCAAAAAACTGACAGCATTAGATAGACCAACCTTGAAGCTAGAGGAAATCGAGACAAGAAAATAACAATATATGAATAGTCATAATCCATACCTAAGGGTAACTGAAATCTATTGATAATCTTTAACCAGAGTCATGAATACCTGGTACTCATGTTGCCATTCTTCCCTGCCTTATTCATGGAGGATGTGGACTATCTCGTAGGGCCCTCTTCCCTTCAGATCTTAGACTCTGGCTTAGAATATTTCCCCCAGAGTACTCCTCAACAGTACAGGCTCCAGGAAGCATTAAAGATGAAACTTAATTATGCATCCTTGTGACCTAAATCCTCTTCTACCTAATAGTTTTAGTTCTTTCTCCATTAACCTGCCAGAAGATAGGAAAGAAGAAAGGGTGTTTTGGGGAAGTGATTCTTGCATAAAAAATGATTAAATACTAAAATATTAATTTCATTGTTGTTTCAGAATACTCATCAAGTCCAAGAACTTTGAAATATAATAGTATCAATCATTATAAAGTAATATAATCATGAATTATTTACTGAGTACTTTCTGTATTGGAGGAACTTTTATGTTCTTTATAACAATGTTTCACTTCAATTCTTTGAGCACTCCTTTAAGATGTAGAGATTAATAACTCCCTTTACCTGAAACAAAACTGAGATCAGGGGAGTTTCTTAAGGTCACACAGTTTGTAAGTATTTGGTTGAGCTGGAATTTATCTCATAGTTTTTTTAACAGTATATCCTGTAGACTTCCTAAATTATAGTAAACTGAAAAATTTAGGAACTTGCAAAAAGAGGGCACAAATGTTGAATTTATAGGAAATAATAAATAGTATTCGAACTTTTCAGTAATTTTACAAAATAACTAGGTTTAATTCTTTAGATTGAGGAAAAGAAACAAAGAGAAGAAGCAGAGCGAGAAAGACTAAGAATTGCAGAAGAAAAAGAAGAAAGACGGCTTGCAGAACAGAGGGCACGAATTCAGCAAGAGTATGAAGAAGAACAGGAAAAAAAAAGGGAGAAAGAGGAGGAGGTGCATTTTTTCCCTCTACTCTGTATTACTACTTAGTCTGAAAATGAAATCCTTATTTTGAGTTAAAAAATCCCTCCATATTGATTACTTATAAAGAAGAATGCTCTTGGAGTACATTTAGAAAATATCAGTGTTTATTTATTGGATATTATTTTATTAAGATGAGAGACTAATTTTAGAAAAGAGATAAATGATGATTTTTTTAACCAAAAATTAGTTATAGGCTGACTGAGGATATTATGAAAGATGCCTAATATTTTATTGTAAAGCAGATTCTTTATGTTAAAGAACATCCATATCTATGTCTTATATTTTATCTCTTTATAGCAGACAAACAAGGCAGCAAATTTTTAAGTATACTGTAGAATTTATATATGGAGTGTATGTTTTTCTTATTTTAAAGCAAAGGCTAAAAAATGAAGAGCTTATTCGGTTAGCTGAAGAAAGACGAAAAGAAGCAGAAAGAAAGAAGAAAGAAGAAGAAGAAAAACATAACCTGCAACTTCAGCACTACTATGAAAGAGAAAATATCATTGGGGAAGAAACAAAGGTAAGTTTCAGACAAAAATGTCAATCAAACCCTTAGATTAACCCGCTTTCACTGTGAGAGTTGTGGAGGAGGATGTACTTTTGTTCCCTCTGTTGCTTAGTCTGGGTGCAATGTACTGAGCTTCCTATATGAGATGCTGTCACTCTGCTTTGTTGGTATTTTCTGCCCAACGAATGTAATGGATTTACTTACCTTAGCCATTCTTAGTCTCATTCCCATAGTCTTCAGTGAGTCTAAGAGTCTAAGGACCAGCACCCTGCGAACTATTGTGGTTTATAACAAGACCAAATACAGAAATTGAGAGTGTTTGGAAACATTTATAGCAACTCATCAAAGTAACTTAATGTCTGTTCAATTTACTAATAAAAAGCTTGGGCTTGAATTTTACATGCCTGTAAAAATGTTTTTTTTCATTTAGGTGTAGTGATTCATTCTTACTCTCTTTTACACAATTGTTCACAATGGATTGGTAATTAAAAAAGAAACTGTCATGGTCTTGAAGTCCATGTCTCTGAGATAAAGGGTTGATATTCAGGGTTAGGTGCATGCATCAAAGTTATTATAGGTTTCCTCTCTAGAAAGCTAGTTGACCCTTATGAGGACCCAGTTCACACCCTTGCTCATATTTCAAAGGTACGTTTAATATTTTGTATACAGAAGTATCATTGAGGGCTTGTTAGAAATGCAAGTCCCTGGGTTCTCACTGGCAAGTTATCCGGTTTATTAAGTCCAAGATCTGATTTACTAAGTCTGAGGAGGTACAGGAATCTGTGTTTTACAGGTATCCTTAGGGGTTTGGATGGAGCTGGCCTGAAGGCCCCACTTTGAACACTTTGTATGTCTTCTACATAGCCCAATTTAGTGTAAGAAAATTGTTTTCAGAAATTTGTATTTAATGCAAACATTATTTCTTCTAAGCAGGATACACAAAAAGATTCCTTTTAACTGGTGGGTTCCTCTGGTGTATTTATGATGTGGCTTGGTATACTGTTTGATATGTAACCTACTACATATAACATGAACCATTTCTGATTGGCTAAAATATGCTATTTGATGTCTTATCCCAGGGTTTTATGGTGATAGAAATGATAAGTATTCACAATTAGAATTTGCTGAAAGATTGTTTAAAAGAGAACTTATAAGTTAGATCTATATTTTTTGTTTGTGTTATTTTTAGTGTTCTAGGAGTATGAGGCAATAGTCTTCATTCTTAGGGTAAAAGTTTGATATACAGTTGTTCAGCCTCTTAAAATATATTATTTGAATGTCATTTTTTTTTTAATTAATGAAATTTATTTTTTAGAGTGCAACCTTATAACACCAAGGTCACAGGTTTGAATCCCTGTACTGGCCAGATGCAAAAAAAAAAAAAATACATATATATACATGTATATATATATATAAATATATATATATGTATGTATATATATGTGTATATATATATATATTTTTTGTCTATATATATATATTTTTTTAGAGCAGTTTTAGGTTCACAGCAAAATTGAATGGAAAGTACAGAGAATTTTTTATTGCAAAATTCATCAATTTAAAATGAAAGAGTTTGTTAGATTACCACAAATGTGTTTCTGGCAATTTCTTATTATGCTTAAAGAATTACTGTTTCTTAGAAATATATAATTTTATAACTGTTATAGTTTAATTGTAAAATACCATAAAGTTTTAAATTAACTTGATCCCATTTAATGCATTTTGTTCTCAGTTGTGAAATCAACATGGCTAGTTGTCATTTTTAAAATTTATGTATGTATGCCTGATATATATTTTTTGTCTGCTGTTTTAGTTTTTGCCTTCATGTCACCATATTTTATTTTTTAGTTAGCCTGTATATTTAGTTTGTTGAATTTTTTTATCCTAATCGTATAATTAGAATCTTTTGAACAGGGATTTCTAAGTCCATTTAAGTTTATCATAACCAATATATTTGATTGTATTAACTGAATTTCTAATTTTTTTCATTTGTTTTTGCTTTCTTGATAGTTATTTGTTTTCTTGTTATATGAGCTATGTGTTTGTCTGATTCATTCTCTACCATGCTTTAGAAGGTTTATATTGTCTTCATAAGTCTGCTTGTGGTCACCTAGAGGTTTTAAAAAAAAGTTCCCTCACATACATTTCTGATTTTATTAAAGTTTCAACAGTGAAACTAATATATGATTTTGCTACCTTGCAAAATGAAGAGCTTAATGTCCACACATATATTCTGGTCTGCTTTTTTTTGTTTGTTTTGTTTTTTTAATTGCAATTTGTTGGGCGTTTTTATGCCTTCAGTATTTTGATTTTAATGTGAAGTTGGGGACTGTTAGCTTTAATACATTGTAAACTGAGATCCCATTTTATTTTCTATGGAGACACAGAATCCTACCATGCTCTGGAAAATCTCATCTGTGATGCCCTTCTAGATTTTAGAGGTATTATTTTCCAGAAAAGGGATTTTGTTTGTTAGTTTTTTTGGATTGTCCTATTGCCTTTTTATTTTTCAGTCCATTTTTTACTTCAGCTGTGTCTTCTCTGTTTCTTTTCTTTTTTTTTTTTTTCCTTTTTGTCTTTTTTACTGACCAGTAACGGGATTGCAACCCTTGGTGTCGCGCCCATACCGGGGACCGGCAATGGGATCGCAACCCTCGGTGCTGCGCCCGCAACCATGCCCAGCCAGTGAGCGGGAACCAGTCTCCACATGGGATCCGAACCCTCAGCGAGAGCGCTGCCGCGCTCCCAAGTGGCGCACTCTCCAGTGCGCCACCGGGCTGGCCCATCTTTTCTAACATTTGGTATTCTGCTGCTTTATTTAGGTTTGTTGATTTTTTATCCTAATCTGAGAGTCATATTTTTTTTTTTTACTAGAAAATCATTCTTTAAAAATGGAAACATAAGGCTAGCCCTGTGGCGCACTCGGGAGAGTGCAGAGCTTGGGAGCGCAGCGGCGCTCCCGCCGTGGGTTCAGATCCTATATAAGGATGGCCGGTGTGCTCACTGGCTGAGCGCGGTGCGGACAACACCAAGCCAAGGGTTGCGATCCCCTTACCGGTCACACACACACACAAAAAAAAGGAAACATAATTAATTGTACATATCTGTGGGGTACAGTGTTAAATACCAACACCTGTGTGCAGCACATGAACTCACATCAGGATAAATAGTATATTAAGTGTTATACAATGTAATCATTTTTTGTGGCCCTTTACCAATTTCTTGCTAACCCTACCTCCCTCTCCCCCCTTTCCTACCCTGGGTGGCCTCAGTTCTGTTCTCTCCTTTTGAGAGTCATATTTTTTTGATATGGATATTAAAATTTATGTTTATCATAACCAATATATTTGATCTTATGTAATTGAAATTCTAACTTTTTGTAAAAAGGATTTTATTAAGTAAAAGAAATAACAACCTGAACTTTTTAGATGATTTTGTTAATTATTAGGGGTGAATGTATGTGTGTGTATACACATAAATATACATATACATAAATATACACGCATATGTACGTGTGCGTATATAAAAGGGTACTTCAGAAAGTTAATGGAAAAATAGAACTAAAGATAATATGAATCTTTTCGTGAACTTTTTGAAGCACCTTCATGTGTGTGCATGGTTGTGTATATATATTCATTTTAAAAATTTTTTCAGCACTTGAGACAGCCTTCTCCTATAGTTCCTGCTCTTCAGAACAAAATTGCGAGCAGACTCCAAAGACCTCCTTCAGTTGACAGCATCATAAGTTCCTTTATTCGTGTATGTACTTTTTGTATTGATTTGTTAATCTTAGTTCAGTTATTTTGGATTGGAAGGATTGATGGGGTTTTCTTATTCATCATATTTGGATAGGTTAAATTTTTAGATCTGAAATATAGGTAATATCTACATTAATTTGCCTGCTGCTTAAGTTGTAACTGATAGTACTGATGCCCTAAGGTTTAATTCTTTTGACAAACCATGATTTAGCAAATGATTCTTGTCTAGGCCACTCAGAAAGTTTCTTTCTTTGAAAATATTTCTTCTAGCTAGCTGTAGTTATGTTAATGAAGTCCCTTATACTTTATCCTGAGCTACATTGAAAACCTCAGGGAAAATGTTCCAAAAGGGTTGATCCTTGAGTTGATGTTTGAAGAATGAATAGGAATTTGCCATAAAGAGAAGGAGGGTGAAGGACTTCCAGCATGTGTACAGTTGTGAAGGGCAGTGAGAGCCAGCATGGCACACATGATGAACCTTCTGTGGTTTGGTCTGGCCCGATGATGCTTGTGTGCTAAGGCAGCAGAGGAGGCAGAGGTCAGAACCTACGCATGGTGTGGTAGGGAGTGACTGCTAAGGACTTTGACTTCATTCCATAGACTAGTGGCTTTTAGACAGGCTAATTACCAGAACAGTCAAAGAAATGTAGGCTAATTACCAGAACAGGCAAAGAAATGTGTTGGATCTTCCCGAATCCCACCCTTTGAGATTCTGATTCAGTGCGTCTGTGGTCTATAATGCATTGGAATTCATTGTGATATTTTAAGTAGGAGAATGACATGGCTACTTTTGTCTTTTATAATATTCTCTCAGGCAGTGTTGTGGAGATATATTTTAGAGGTGGGGCAAGACTGTAAACATAGAGACAAATTAAGATGCTTTTGCAGAAGTCCAGATGTGAGACTCTGAGGACCTAAATAAAGGCAGTGACACCAAGAACTGAGAAGAAGGGATGACAGCTTTGTGATATATTTAAGAGGCATAAGTAGAAGTATTTGACTGAATGTGTGGTAGGAGGAGTCAGTGATAACTTTCAAGTTTCGGCTGGGGGTTATGTAGAGGAGGAGGCTGGAAATAAGAGTTGTGGCTGAGGATGGAGTTTTGGGCTGGACTTGTAGGTTTGGAAGCCATTAACATATTGGTGTTTGTCAAATTAATACTATTGTCTAGGATGAGTGTGTAGAGGAACAAGTACAGAGGGCTGAGGATGGAGCATCGTAGAGTTACCAACATTTGAGAAGCAGGGGAAGGAATAGAGACAAGGTGAAACAGAGTCGTGATGATATCAGTTGCTGCTGGCCAAGTAAGATAACTTCCAATGCCTGCCAAGTGTGTCACTCGGGGATCACTTCATGACTTTGGTGAGGGCAGTGTGCTGGAGTGATCGAGTGTAGAAGCAGAGGCAGTCCCTGTGTGTCAAGTGAATGGGAATAAGGAAGTAGAGCCCAGAAACACTGCATTTACTGCTCTTTAAAGAAGCTTAGTTATGAGGGAAGGAGAGTATGGACAGGAGGTAGTGAGTGATGAAGGGTGAGGTAAGACTTTTTTCTAAAGAAAGGAGAGGTTTTTATGCATAGTCTGAGAGGAAGGTGCTTGGAGAGAGGAAGAGGTTGGAGAAAAGATAATTGTTGGAGGAGGTGGAATTTATTTATATACAGAGTACAGGTGAAGGATTATCTTTGGAAGAGACAGGGACCCTTCCATTGCAAAGAGAAGAAAGAATAGGTATAGATGTGGGTAAGATTTCCAGATAGGATAGTGTGGAGTTTGGTTTCCTTTATATATAGGTACTTCAAAAAAATTACTCTTTTCAAGCTTCTGAGTAGGGAAGACATACTGAGCATATTTTTGCCATTATTGTTAAACAGGAAAGTTCCATGTCAAGGGCACAATCTCCTCCAGTACCTGCCAGGAAAAATCAGCTCCGTGCAGAAGGTAGAGTTAACTATTAAACCTATAATCTAGAGTATTTCTTTTTTTTAACTTTTTATTTTGAAATAATTATACACTCAAAGAAAGTTGCACAAACAGTATAGAGAGGTGCTGTGTACCCTTCCCCCAGCATCCCCCAGTGTCCCCAGTGTCCCCCAGTGGTAACATCTTATGTAGTACAATTATCACAGCCAGAAAGTTGACATTGGTATGCTCTATAGAACTTCATCACATTTCACCAGTTTCATATGTGTGAGTGTGCGGGTGTGGGTGTGTGGTTCTATGCATTTTTACATGTATAATTTATGTAACCACTGTGGCAATCAAGATACAGAGCTGTTCCGTCACTACTAAGGAACCCCTTGTGCTGCCCCTTTATAGTTGCACTCTCCCCTCCCAAGAATGTCTCTTAACTTTTGAAATTCCTGTTATCAAAAAATATGTTTGTGGGTCTTAATGTTCGTAAATATCATCTGTATATATGTATATGTGTGTGTGTGTGTGTGTGTGTGTATATATATATATATGAAACATTAAAAATACCGTTCATAAAATGTTTCTGAGCATTTTAACTTTGTGATGTCAGGTTATGTTTTAATGTTTAATCTTCTGTTCTTATACCTATCTTATTTTTTACTTATCAATTGGAATTTGCAGAGGAGAAAAAAAATGTGATTATGGAATTATCAGAAATGAGAAAACAGCTTCGTAGTGAGGAGAGGCGTCTACAAGGGCGGTTGCTACATGTGGACAGTGATGATGAAATTCATATAAGGCAAGTTTATAATTGCATTTTTTGTTTTTTTCTTGAGTTCTTTTATCTTGTGTCATCTATCCAGGAATATTATAGTTTGGGAACAGGATTAATTCATCTTAGTTACAATCTCCTAACTTTCCCTTTTCTGGTCTTCAACGAAATCAGGGATAGAAATTTAGTCCTCGAGGGGGATAAGGATATAGGAATGGAAAATTTCAGGATTGGAATAATCACAGACAATTACATTTTAGAACTGTTTTTTACATTTTCCTTCAGTAACGTAATGCTTTCTGAAATACTTACTTTCTAGCAAAATCTCTTACAGGCTACCAGATATTTCTGACCACTTTCTGCTATAAGGCCTTATACATTTTCTAAAGCAGTATTCTTCAAACTTCAGATTGCAGTCTTTGAGTATGTTGTAAAATCGATATAGTTGGTAACTACCACCCTTTCTTTTATTAACAGTCAACTTTCTGTTTGGGGGTAATTTTAGATTATAGAAAAGTTGCAAGCATTTTACATAGAATTTCTGTACACCCTTCATCCAGTTTTCCCTATTGTTTAACATCTTACATTACCTGGGTACATTTGTTACAACTAAGAAGCTGACATTGGAACATTACTATGAATTAAATTCCAGGCTGTTTAGATTTGTTCCAGGGTCCAGTATAAGGTTCCACATTGCATTTAGTTGTCATGTCTCTCAGTCTCCTCTGGTTTGAGACAGTTTCTCAGTCCTTCCTTATTTTTCATGATGGTGAAAGTTTGGAAGAGTATTGACCAGATATCCTGTAGGGTACTCCCTCTTCTTTTCTCCCCCAGTCTACTAGATTTGTGTGATGTTTTCTGATGGTTCAACTGGGGTTAAGAGTTTTGGGAAAGAATAGCACAGAGTGCTCTTCACACATTGCATCATATCAGGGGTCCATGATATACACACGTGACATCCCTGGTGATGTTAATCTTCATCACTTGGTTAAAGTAGTGTTTGGTAGCTTTCTCCACTACAAAGTTCCTATTCTCTGATCACAAATTACTAAATCTAACACACTCTCAAGAGTGAGGAGAAGATGGGATTAAGCTCCATCTCCTGGAGGTGAGGGGGTTACCTATATAAATTATTTGGAATTTTTCTGTAAGAAAGATTTGTCTCTTCTCCCATTTATTTATTCAATTATTTATTTATGTTACTGTTATCTAATGTATATTTAATTTGGACTTTGGGTTATAATCCAATACCACATTGTTTATTTTGTTTTACAAATTATTTCAGCTTTGGCAATTGGGAGCTCTTTTGGTTGGCTCCTGGGTCCCTTTGACACATCCCCATCTTTTTGTCGTTTAGACACTTTCTTACTTTCTGGTACTATAATCTGCCTCAGAATCATCTTGTATTTCCCCTTCCTCACCCTAGAATCGACCATTTCTCCAAGGCTTTGGGTACTGGGTGTGCTTATTGCTGGGCGTAATTGCTTGTAGGCCTCTTAGTGAACAGAGCTGGATGATATATGCATGTATACTAAACTGTAAATATAAGCATATCTATAATTGTTCCTGTGTCTACCTATTTGTATATATATTAAGTTCATACTGATGTTCTCTGACTAATCCAGTATCTAGTGAGATTTTAACATAGCGTGTTAACCTGCCTCATTATGTTCTGCTTAGATTTTTGTTTGCATTCTCTAAGCATGTTCTGACTAGGTAAACAAGGTGAGGAAATTTCAAGATATAGATTGACTATAGAATGAAATGTTAATTCAAGCTGTTAATTTTCAGTGAATGATTCTCCCGTAGTTAGGTCAACCACTTCTACCTAGTTGAAAAGTAGTATATTTCTTCTGTTTTTATTTTTATGATTTTATAAATACCTTAACTGTTGCAGCTTTCTTTCTTCCTAACATGAATATTTAATTCAGTGTAATAGTTTATTGACATTTTATTCATTTTCATTATTTTTATTCATAAATTGGATACTGTGTTCTCTTTTGGCAATCCAGGTGAACTGAGAGAAACCAATCAGTCTCTCAGTTTTCTCACTTGGAAATTATACTAATAATTTCTGTCCCATGAGATTCTAGTGAAGAATAAATAAATGTGTGCATTTGAAAGGACTTTGTAAACTCTAAGTTCTAACTTAAGATAGATAGATAACATATGTTAGTATTACCATCATTTAGCAAGAATTGGTTAAATTCACTTTGGATTAATTTTTAATATGTATTGTGTTTAGAGACATGTCAAGGTTGGTTCTTTATTCTAATTTTACAAACGTTTTCACAAAAAGAATCTCCATTAATTAATTCAGTACACCACTGAGTTCCTATTTTATATTAGGCACAAAACAAACGTGATGCAGCTCTCATGCAAAGATCTAATCCTAATTCCTAACTTATTAGCCTGTTTAACTGGTAGCATTAATGGACACTGGAAAGGTTTTCTAGAAGTCTTTTTGTTTTGCATTTTAATGAATCTCCATAGTTCCTGTCACCCTACGTGAGTATTAGAAGTCTGTGTCAGCCTTGTTAGGGTCATTTTATGGCCCTAGTGAATCCTCCTCTCAGAAAGGAAACTCCATGACAGCAGGGACATTGTCTGTGGGGATTCCCACTATTCCTGTTTAGGTAGGTGCTTACATAAGATTTAATAATAAAGAAATGAAGGAAGGAGTCTGACCAAACCTCATATGAGTATGGCTTAGATCTACATTTTCACAAATAGAGGGGACCTACCTAGTGCTAAGTGAAGCAGCAGTGGATATTTGGTTTGATTTTATTTCAGGACCAGAAATACCATCCCTCATCCCCGACCTCTCTTATTGTAACTACCCCAAAGCCATAGCAGAAAACTCCCTTACTAAGCTACCTGTCTATTATGTTAATTTCCTAGGTACCACAGGAATAGAGTATCAACTAACTGATTTGGTATAAGTTCTCTGAAAGAGCATTGTAAAAATGAGCATGGAATACTCTGAGTAATACTCATTATAGAGCAGCATATTAATACTATAATAGTCATTATTGAGCAGCATATTAATATAATATTAATTACCATGTGTAGTTTCTATTTTAGGCTGAGGGGAAGGTAACATTTATTGATTACCAAATACTATGCTGGGTACTTTACAATACATAATTTCTCTTAATTTTCTTGCTCATATCAAGACTGCAAGGCATAGATATTATCTGCATGTTAAAGATGATGAAATCAAAGTCAAACTACTAGTAAGTAGCAGAGTTGGTCTTTGAATCTCAGTTTCTCTGACCTCACAGATTGTGATCTTTCTACTACATGAACATTTTAAGGTAAAGCTGAATTATTCTATTCTTCCAATAAAATACCATGCATCTGAGCATTTTGAAAGAGTACAATGACCTTATAAATACCCTATTTTTTTGAGATAAGAGATTGAGGTAACAGAGCTATTAGAATAATTTCTATCAAAGAGTATCCTGGCGCCTCCCCTCTGTCTCTCTCTGCTCTGCCATTCTCACCATGTGACACCCTGCATTGCTGTAGAGTCACCTCACTGGATGTGTTCCCTGGACTGTGGACTTCCCAGCTCCCAAAACTGAAAGTTGGAGCAGCTGCTGTTGTTCAGACATAACTGAGAAGGGATTCCTTTGAGATGTCCTCATGGCTCCAAGGCATGTTGCAGCCACCTGAGCAGAAAGATGTGGACCTTGAGAATGAGCAGTGACTTTGATGGTTTGACTATGGACTTCACTTAGGAAGAGTGTTCCCTGCTGGGTATATTCCAGAGATGTGATGCTAGAGAACATCAGTCCTCTGGTATCTGTGGTTTCTTTTAGAAACATCTTCTGAGGAGAATCCCCTCCCTGCCCCACCCCTGCCCTAAGAGAGATGGCAGCATCCGCCGAGCTCCCAGGACCCAAGGCAGCAGTGGAGCTATGGAGTTCCTGGTCCCCTCTGCACCCATAATACCCCCAGGCCACCAGCCAGACACCAGAGTGGAACAAATAGACTGTGATAGCCTTACCCACAATGACTAAACACCAAGAGAGAGAGAGACAAGAAATATGAAAAACCAAGAAAGTGGAGAGATGGCAGCATCCGCCGAGCTCCCAGGACCCAAGGCAGCAGTGGAGCTATGGAGTTCCCGGTCCCCTCTGCACCCATAATACCCCCAGGCCACCAGCCAGACACCAGAGTGGAACAAATAGACTGTGAAAGCCTTACCCACAATGACTAAACACCAAGAGAGAGAGAGACAAGAAATATGAAAAACCAAATATGACACCTGCAATGGAATACAATAACTCTCAAGTTCTAGACCCTATAGAACAGGAAGTCCTTGAAATGACTGACAAGGAATTTTGATCAATAATCCTAAGGAACTAAATGAGATACAAGAAGACTCAGTTAGACAGCACAATGAAATGAAAAAAGTATACAGGACCTGAAAGAGGAAATGTATAAAGAAATCAGTGCCCTGAAAAAGAATGTAGAAGAGCTTGTGGAGCTGAAGGATTCATTCAGCGAAATAAAAAACACAATAGAGAGCTTAACCAGCAGGCTAGAACAAGCAGAAGAGAGAACATCTGACCATGAAGATGGCTTGTTCGAAATAACACAGGCAGACCAAAAAAAGAAAAAAGAATTTAAAAAGTTGAAGAAAATCTAAGAAAAATAACAGATAACCTCAAATGCTCCAATATCTGAATCATAGGTATTCCAGAGGGGGAGGAAAACAGGAAATGACATTGAAAACATATTCAATGAAATAATAGCAGAAAACTTCCCAGGTATAGGGAGAGATACAGATCTTCAGATTCAGGAAGCTGGCAGATCTCCCAGCATATTCAACCCAAAAAGGTCCTCTCCAAGACATGTTATAGTCAAACTGGCAAAACTCAAAGACAAAGAGAGAATCTTAAAAGCTGCAAGAGAGAAGCATCAAGTCACCTATAAGGGAACCCCTATCAGACTAACATCAGACTTTTCATCAGAAACCCTATAAGCCAGAAGAGAATGGGATGATATATTCAAAATATTAAAGGCAGAAATTGACAGCCAATACTTTACACATTAAGGCTATCCTTCCAAAACAAAGGACAAATAGTATGTTTCCCAGACAAGCAAAAACTGGGGGAATTCACTAACTCACAACCAGCCTTACTAGAAATTCTCAAGGGAGTACTGGGTCTGGTACCTGAAAAACAACCATGACTACCATGGATACTCAAGATAGAACAAAACCCACCAGTAAAATAAAATGTTAACAATAAAGAGGAGGGAAAAAAAAGTTTATACACTATTCTAAGAAACCAACAAACACAGAAGACAATCAGTAAATCAGAAAGAAAGGAATAAAAGATATTTAAAACATCCAAACAAAAATCAATATAATGCCAGGAGTAAATCAGTATCTTTCAATAATAACTCTTAATGTAAAAGGTTTGAATTCTCCACTCAAAAGACACAGACTGACTGATTGGATTAAAAAGATGGACCCAACAATATGCTGCCTTCAAGAGACCTACCTTACCCGTAAAGACACAGATAGATTAAGAGTGAAAGGATGGAAAAAGATATACCATGCAAGCAGAAATGAGAGCGCCGCCGCGCTTCCCAAGCGGCGCACTATCCAGTGCGCCACCGGGCCGGCCCTGGAGTAGCTATTCTTATATCAGATAAAGTAGACTTTAAACCAAAAACCATAAAAAAGATAAAGAAGGCCACTACATAATAAAAGAATCTATCCAACAAGAAGACATAAGAATAATAAATATTTATGCACCCAACATTGGAGCAGCCAGACTTATAAAGCAAATACTATTAGACCTAAAGAAAGAGATAGACACTAATACCATAATAGTTAGGGATCTGAATAACCCACTCTCCACATTGGATAGATCATCTAGGCTAAAAATCAACAGAAACGCAAGACCTAAATAACACTTTAGACCATACAGAACATCTCATCCAACAATGTCATTCATTCTTCTCATCAGCACATGGAACATTCTCCAGGACAGACCACATGTTAGGTCACAAATCAAGTCTCAACAAATTCAAAAAAACTGGAATTATTTTGTGTATTTTTTCTGATTGCAACAGATTAAAACTAGAAATCAATAACAAATGAAATTCTGGAAACTATACAAAAACATGGAAATTAAACAACATTCTACTTAATGACATATGGGTCCAAGAAGAAATTAAACAGGAAATAAAAAACATTATTGAAAATAATGACATATCATACCAAAACCTGTGGGATACTGCAAAAACAGTATGAAGGGAGAAGTTTGTCACATTAAATGCTTACCTCAGAAGAATGGAAAGATGGCAAGTAAACAACCTAACACTTCATCTTAGAGAATTAGAAAAACAAGAACAATCCAAACCCAAAGTTAGTAGACAAAAAGAAATAACTAAGATCAGAGCAGAACTAAATGAAATAGAAACCCAAAAAATGATACAACAGATCAATGAAACAAAAAGTTGGTTTTTTAAAAAGATAAATAAAATTGACAAACCATTAGCAAGATTAAAAACAGAGAGAAGACACAAATAACAAAAATTAGAAATGAAAATGGTAATATTACAACCAATACTTCAGAAATATAAGGAATCATTAGAAATTACTATGAACAACTATACACCAACAAATTTGAAAGTCTGGAGTAAATGGATAAGTTTTTGGACACACACAAACTACCAAGACTGAGCCAAGAAGACAGAAAATCTGAACAGACTGATAACAAAGAGATTGAAACTGTTATCAGCAGTCTCCCAACAAAGCAAAGCCCAGGACCAAATGGCTTCACAGCAGAATTCTGCCAAACCTTTAAAGAAGAATTAATACCAATTCTCTACACACTATTCCAAAAAATTGAAACAGAGGCCACTCTCACAAACTCATTCTACAAGGCAAACATCACCCTGATACCAAAAACAGACAAAGATACAACAAAAGAAAACTACAGGCCAATATCCTGGATGAATATAGATGCAAAAATCCTCAGTAAAATACTGGCTAATAGAATACAGCAATACATACATAAAATTATACACCATGATCAAGTGGGATTCATCCCAGGGATGCAAGGTTGGTTCAACATATGAAAATCAATAAATGTGATACACCACACCAATAAAATCAAAGATGAAAACCATATGATCATCTCAATAGATGCAGAAAAAGCATTTGACAGAATTCAACATTGGTTTATGATAAAGACTCTCTATAAATTGGATATAGAAGGAAAGTATCTCAGCACAATTAAAGCCATATATGACAAACCCACTGCCAATATCATTCTGAATGGAGAAAAATTGAAAGCCTTTCCCTTAAGAACAGGAACAAGACAAGGATACCCACTCTTGCCACTCCTGTTGAATAGGAGTGGTGAGAATAATAGCCAGAGCAATCAGAGAAGAGAAGGAAATAAAGAGCAGCCAGATTGGAAAAGATGAAGTCAAACTGTCCCTGTTTGCAGATGACATGATCTTATATATAGAACAGCTTAAAGACTCTACAAAAAAAAAACTCTTAGAGTTAATAAATAATTTTAGTAAAGTTGCAGGATATAAAATAAACATGCAAAAATTAGTAGCATTTCTGTATTCTAACAATGAACTGGCAGAAAAATTAAGAAAGCTAGCCCCTTTAAAATAGCCACCAAAAAAATAAAATACCTAGGAATAAATTTAACCAAGAATATGAAAAATCTCTATGATGAGAACTACAAACTGCTGTTGAGAGAAATTAGAGAGGACACAAGAAGATGGAAAGATATCCCACACTCTTGGATTTGGAAGAATTAACATTGTGAAAATGTCCATACTACCCAAAGTGATCTACAGATTCAATGCAGTCTGCATCAAAATTCCAACGACATTTTTCTCAGAATTGGAAAAAACATTCCTAACATTCCTATGGAAGAACAAAAGACCATGAATAGCCAAAACAATCCTGAGCAAAAAAAAAAAAAAAAAAAAGCTGGAGGCATCACAGCACCTGGCTTTACACTATACTACAAAGCTATAGTAACCAAAGCAGCAGGGTACTGGCATAAAAACAGACACATGGACCAATGGAACAGAATAGAGAATCCAGATATCAACCCATGCACCTACAGTCATCTGATCTTTGACAAAGGCTCCAAGACCACACACTGGAGAAGAGACTACCTCTTCAGTAAATGGTGCTGGGAAAAGTGGACACTCATATGTAGGAGAATGAAACTAGACCCGTACCTCTCACCATATACCAAAATCAACTCAAAGTGGATTAAAGAATTAAATATAAGTCGTGAAACAATAAAACTCCTTAAAGAAAACATAGGGGAAACACTCCAGGAAGTAGGATTGGGTACAGACTTTATGAATATGACCCCAAAAGCAGAGGCAACCAAAGGAAAAAATAAACAAATGGGATTATATCAAACTAAAAAGCTTCACAGCAAAAGAAACAATTAACAGAGCAAAATGACATCTAACAGAGTGGGAGAAAATATTTGCAAAATGTACATCAGACAAAGGATTAATAACCAGAATATACAAGGAACTCAAACAGCTTAACAGTAAAAAAAAAACAAGTAACCCAATAAAAAAATGGGCAAAGGAGCTGAATAGGCGTTTCTCAAAGGAAGATATAGGAATGGCCAACAGACACATGAAAAAATGTTTGGCATCATTCAGTATTCGGAAATGCAAATCAAAACCACTTTGAGATACCATCTCACTGCATTTAGGATGGTTAATATCCAAAAGACTGAGAATGACAAATGCTGGTGAGGTTGTGGAGAAAAAGGAACCCTCCTACACTGTTAGTGGGATTGCAAAATGATGCAGCCTTTATGGAAAATAGTATGGAGGTTCCTCAAACAACTACAGACAGATCTACCATATGACCCAGCTATTCCACTGCTGGGTATATCCAGAGGAATGGACATCACCATGTCAAACAGATACCTGCACTCCCATGTTTATTGCAGCACTATTTACAATAGCCAAGAGTTGGTACCAGCCTAAGTGCCCATCATTGGATGAGTGGATAAGGAAAATGTGGTAAATCTACACAATGGAATACTACTCTGCTATAAAAAAAAAAAAATACTACCGTTTGCAGCAACATGGATGGATTTAGAGAAAAATTATATTAAGTGGAATTAGCCAGGCACAGAAAGAGAAATAACTCATGTTCTCACTTATTTGTGGGAGCTAATAAAAATAAATAAGTAAATAAATGAACGGGGGTTGAGGGAGAAGAAGACACAACAATCACAACAATTCCTTGATTTTATTAAGACATGAACAGATATGGTGATGTGGGGGAGAGTGGAGAGGAAGGGAGGAAAAGGAGGAATTGATAAAGGGACACAAAAATCAACTATGTTGTATGTTGATAAATTAAAATTAAAAATAAAAAAAATTTCTATAATATACTGTGGTGAAGAGGCCAAATTTTTTTTTTTTTTACAGTGAATTAAATGTGAACTCAGATTTTCTTCCATAAAGCACATTTATCATGATTTATCATTTATCTGTAGGAAAAGAGAAAAGAATCCCATGGATATATTTGACATGGCTAGACATCGATTGCAAGCTCCTGTCAGAAGACAGTCACCTAAGGGTTTAGACACTACCACTTTTCAGAATATCCATGATTTTAATGAGCTGAAAGATAGAGGTGAGTAGGTGTCTGCTATTTTAAAGATACAGCAAGAGTGTTCTACTCATATTCAAGTATCTTTAAAGACATTTGTACCCTTTTTCTAAAGTGAAATTTCATTTATGATACATATTTTAAGTTATGATGAATAAAACTTCAGTATATTGTAGTTCTTCAACTTACCAATCGCTGTGGTTTTGCTAAAATTTTCTTTTGGAGAGCAGATAGCTGTTAAAGCCTTAGCGTGGATGAAATCACATAGACTAGCATGAAGAATGGAACTTTGCTTTTGATGGAGGATGGACAGAGGAAGATGAGCTTATGAAAAAGACTGAGGAGGGAGCTTATGAAAAAGCCAAAGCAGTTGGAGGGAAAGCAGGAGAATGTGGGATCCTGAAAGCTAAGGGAAGAGAGTGATTATATCAATGAGATCGTGTAAGATGAATATCAGAAAGTGTCATTTGGATCAGAGGTCATTGGTGACCTCAACTAGATCTTTAAAAGTGGAATGATTGGATCAGAAGCCAATTAACTTTGGAATGAGGATTAATTAGGAGGCAAGATTTTGGAGGCAATAGGCATAAGACCACCGACGGAAGAAGCTTGGGTGGGAAGTGGAGAAGGGTCTGGAGCTGGAAGAACTTGTTAGGATGCTAATATGAAGAGCAGGAGGAAGAGGTTTAGGATATAGGACAGGGAAGGAATAATTGTTGAAGAGGAAGGTCCCTGAGTAGGTAGGAGGAAATCTAGGGGATTTGAGGGAAGAGAGTTGAGAGAAGATGTGAGGTAGCCATCTAGAAGGAATGGGAGAGAAAGCTTAGACGCCAAGGTACATTAGGCTTGGGAGACAGAAAATGTGTAGAGGAACCAAAATACATATTATATGTGGTTTTTCTTTAGGAGCATTCAACAGAGCAAGTGTTGGAGCAGAGGAGGCAAATTGTTGTATATCTGGTCATATGACCTCTGCCAGTAAACTACAATTTAAACTTTTCTTCTTTTTCTTATTTTTAAAAGTAGTATCTATTTATTATAGCAAATTTTTAAAATTTGAAAAGAGGGAAAAATTACTTTAGTCAAAGTATTTATATATAAACACAATTAACATTTGGATATTTTGTAGTCTTGTTGAGCATAATTTAAACAAAAAAAGACAATTATTTAATTTTTTTTCTTTTTCACTTAGATTTACATGTATCATCAGTTACATATACCATAGTTATTTTTAATGCTATCATTTATTGATTACTTATTATCTGCCAGGCATTGTATTAAGCCAGTGGGTCTTAGAGTTTGGTCTATGGACCTACGAGGTCAAGGTTTTTTATTATAAACTGAGGCATTATTTTTCTTTTTCATTCTCATTCTGTCGTGTGTATACAGGGTTTCCAGAGTACCCACGGCATGTGATGACTTCATCTCTCTGAAGCTAATAGAATGTGTGCTTGCGTGTTCTTATGTTTTAAAAATTTCTTCGTTTTAATTTTTTACAATGGAAAGTGTGTGTGTGTGTGTGTGTGTGTGTGAGAGAGAGAGAGAGAGAGAGAGAGAGAGAGAGAGAGAGAAAGAGAGAGAGAGAGAGAGATACATAAATAACAGCTCTTTGGGGCTCTCAATTTTTAAGAGTGTGAAGAGGTCTTGAGACCAGAAAAGTTTAAACTGTAGAAATGAGCCATTCATTTTTCTGTTTTATCACATCTGGTTCTCATTCAGCTTGTGACTTGGTGGTTGGTATTATTTTTTCTAGAATAGAAACAGTCTGGAAGTGGTGAAGTCAGGGTCCAGTTCAAGTTTGTGTGTCCAGAGCCTCTGCTAATTGCTTTTAACCATTTTCTAATTCTTAGATATTCAAGATGTTTCCCATTTTCACTATTTTATCCTTTTGATAATTTCTGATCATAGAGCTTTTTACATATTTAGGATCATGTCTTGAAATTATATCCTAGTAATATAATTAGTGGGTCAAAGGGAATAATATTTTTAGGGCTTTTTATATGTATGGACTATATATTTATTATGAAGATTTAAAAATTAATATTTAACATTTCATTCTGATTAATTGATAGTCATGAAATTGTGGCAGAGGTGAATTCTTATACTGTCACTTCCCTAGTAATGGCATCCCTCCTAAAGTTCCAGCCAGACTGCATTTATCTTGTTTTCTGCATGATAGTTGCAAGAGCTAAAATATTAATTGGCTAATAATATGATTTTTTCATCTTTCCTGGATGTTTGAGAAGTCTTCTGTGATTATAGTGTTTCATGGCTGCCTGAGTCGTCACCACATGGCTGACCACTGGATACACCTGCATATATTGCCTTGCCATGTGTTCTCGGTGGCATCTTGTGGGAGTGGGGAAGGCAGGGATAGAGAATGCATCACCCACAGCTGCTGCTTGTTCTGGGGGCTTCCTCTTAATGTTGATAAGTTTGTGAAAAGGCATTTGTTAAAGAATATTAATTTCTTTAGTTTTATGGCTATTTAATGTCCTTTGACTTTGGTGATGTCCCACTAAGTAAATATGTTGTTCTCTGATTTTGAAATTAGGTTACTCATGTTACTTATAGTGAAGTTTTATAAAATCTCATTTGAAAACAAGATTCAACTTAGTTATGTAATAATTTTTATACCAGATTCAGAAACACGCGTTGATCTGAAATATATGTACCCAGATCCTCCAAGAGATCATCAGACTTTAGAGATTCAGCAGCAAGCCCTGTTAAGAGAGCAGCAGAAGAGGCTGAACAGAATAAAAATACAGGAAGGTGCTGAAGGTAGGGAATAGTTATTACTGTTTCAAATAGTGTCAGTGGGTTGTTCTTTGTTGGCTTGCTTTCTCTGTCTCTTGTCTTGATATCAGTCCCAAGCAGGTCCCTTCACTGACAGCTCCATGCTCACATGGCCCTTTTGGCCTGTGTTCCCAGAAAAGATCAAGTCCTGGAGAGGGCTCTGATTGGGCTCAGCTGGGGTGGTGTATACATGCATGAGAGGGGCCCAGTCTTTCCCTGTCGCCAAGAGGACCGAGTACTTTGACCAGCAAGGTGACATCTGTATCAGGAGCTAGGAAACAAAGGAAGGACTGTGGAGCAAACACATCAGTGCCCTGTGAGGCATTTCTTTACTGTGTATGGGGTTGTAGTTAAGTTTTGATGTGGCATAAAATCTGTAAAGCATCAGACTGGGCTATGATTGTTTTCATTAGTCAGCCAATCAACATATTCCTACTAGAAGTGCCGGTCCTGACTATATTCAGGGGATGGCGATGAATGAAATACGCTGCTGCTGTCAAGGAGCTGATAGTCTATTAGAGAAGTTAGATGCTAAATAAGTGTGACGAATTTTGCATAGAAGAAATCTAAGGTCCTGTGGGAGTGCGTAACGGAATGGGGGGCGGGCACCTAGAGGCAGAGTAGAGACCAGTTGTCTCAGAGAGCGTACATGGGCCCTGTTGATACTCCGAGTGCTGCATGGCCCTCACACCTGAATTTCACTAGCTTTGCCAGCCTTCAGGCCGTCGAGGGTGGTGGCCATGGAAAATAAGTCATAAAAACATAACAATCAGATAAGATTAGGAGGGATGGTCCTACCAATTATTTTTAGGAAAGTTTAAGACCCTACTTTGGCAGGCTGGTCTGGCTTGCAGAATCAGAGGAAGCTTTTTTGACCTGTGAGACAGCATCACGGAAGTAAATGATGTGACACTTTAGGCCCAGATCGCAGGTCAAGACGTTGATAAAAATTTGTTGTTGCAGAACAATTGGGTGGGAGAGGGAGAGGCAAAGGGGGAAGGAAATATGGTGGGAGAAGGAGGAAGGGGGGCATGGTTGAGGCCCATGGCACCCCCCTCATTCCTTCAGGGGAGACCAGGGAGCTTCCAGCAGTGGTTCAGTGTTGTTGCTGGGCTGGTTGCAGATGTTGGGGGAATGTGGCCAAAGCCCTTGGCCCTTCACTGTCCCAGCTCAGGAGCCTGGGCACTTCCTGTGGTGGCTCAGTGGTTGTTGCTCAGCTGGTTGTGGGTGTCGGGGGGCTGTGCCTGAGGCCCTCAGTCCCCCATTGTCCTGGTTTGGGAGCCCGTGGCACTTCCTGTGGCAGCTTGGCAGTTGTCGCTGGACTGTCGGTGTCAGGCATGGCTGAAGCCCCAGGCCCTCCCCCATCCCTGGCTTGGGGGCCCAGGGGGCCTCCAGTCCTTCTAGGTGTTATAGGTGTTCTTTAGTGATGTGAGACCTTCAGTAGTTAATATCAAACTTTGTCTCTGGTCAGTAGGTATTTTGTTTTTTCTTTCAGTTCTGTGTTGGATTATTTGCTGTTCCCACCACTTAAACTGTACTTGGGAACTAATTTGTTGTCCTTTGCTTACTTCTAAAATGGGGGAACTTCCTGTGGGGACCAACACTTGAGCCCTGTGGTTAAGCCAAATTGCTGCTTTGCTGCTGATTCCCTGGGGAAGGCTTATTGTGCAGCTTATGTTTTAATGGTTGACTTTGTAGGTACTTCTGGGTCTCGTGAAATCCGTACACTTGGGTTGCATAGAAACTCTGGTCTGGGCCTGAGTCTTTTCAGCAAACTGCTCCCCCTGCAATTCTGTATTCGTGACCAGTCTCCTCTGACTGGTCCAGTGCAGATTGGGGGCAGATCAGCTGCCCATGAGGTGCCCCAGTGTTCCCCCGGTGGACCCATCTACCCTACTGCCTGCACTCCAAACACTTCCCTGGTCCCTTACCATGACTCACCGTCCTCTCAGTGGTTCCTTTTTTCAGTTGTTGTGGCTCCTTGCTCCTACGTGGGTCCACGGGAACCCTCTTAGTGGTCCTGCTGGCCTAAGGGCCACTAAGGCCCTCTTCTCCCCTGCCGTTTCCAAGAAACTTCATATGAAGGGAACAGCTGCGGCTATTGCCAGCTCTTGCTCCATGTGCTCACCAGCTCCAGCCTTAAAGAGGCCAGGATTTGAAATGGTAGGAGCAATCCTTTCTTTTTCTCATTGTGGCTTCTCCTGCCTTCATGTACTCTGTAGGTCTTTCCTCCTCTTCCCCTGGACTCTAGCAGCCCCCACTTGGCTGTCGTTGCTTTTTAATAGTTGTAAATTGGTTGATTTATTGGAGAGAGTGACACTGGTGACTGTCTATTCTGCCATCTTGACTGTAAGCCTCCACTCAACAACTTTCTATACCGATTTTCGAAATGTAACAGAAGATGGTGAAGAATTTTACATTAATCATTTCCTTTTTCTGAATGCATCAGTTTTGAGTTTACTTGCTATATTCATTAATGTGAATGGAAGAATTTTATCCAACTAGAAGGGTTGTATTTATCGATAAGCAAGTTGTATTTTAAAAATATTCTGAAGTATGGTAGTTTAAAAATAATTTTCAGTAGAGAGCTGGTCATAAAAGATATTCTAAAATTTATTTTTATTTCTTAACATTTTCTAAACTTTTGTTTTTGTTCTCCATTGACTGCAGTTGATGCCATCCCAAGTGCTAAAGTACAAGAGCAAAGAATGGTAAGCAATCAGTCATAAGTTTTCAAGTTAGTTTTGGGGGATAAAAATTTTTAGGAATGTGATAAGTTAGTATTACAAATTTTGAATTCTTCAGGAATATTGAGTTAAGAAAGAATTTAAATCTCATCTGATCAGTGTATTGGGTAGCTAGAGAAGTGTTCGTATGATATGTAGGGAAAACATATTGTAATGGCTAAGAACAAGATTCTAGTGGTAGGCTGAGGGAGTCTGTTTTTAGCTCTGTAACTTAGGGCAAATTATTTAATCTCTCTGTGCCTCAGCTTCCTAAGCAGTTAGCTCAGTTGGTTAGAGTGTGGTAGTATAACACCAAGGTCAATGGTTCAGATCCCCATACCAGCCAGCTGCCAAAAAAACAATCAATCAATCAATAAATAAATATAAAATATTTTCAAGGCATTTAGAGACAGGCCCAGCATATAATAAGTTTTATATGTGTTTATTAAATAAATAAAAATAGCTCCAGTGTTGCTATGAGGATTAAGTAAGATAATATATTAAAAGCTCTTAGAGTAGGGCCTGGCTCTTAATAAGTACAGTGTAAGAGTTTGCTGTTATTAAGATTAACAGTGATAGAAGTAGGAGTCTATAATGAAAGTAGTGGTGAGGCCTATAAATAAAATAAGCAAGATAAAGGGATACAGAGTAATAATTCTCACTGAGGAGGTGACATTTGTTCAAGACTGAGTAAAGGGAAGGGATTCATTCAGCAAGTATTTATTGAGCACTTCTATGGACCAGAAACTGTTGCAGGTGCTGGGGGTATGGAGTAAACAAAAGGGACAAAGATTTCTGCTTTCTAATGGCTTACATTCTGAAAGGAGGGAGAGACAATAAACACATTAATCTATATAGTATGTTAAATCATGGTGGTATGGTGAAAATGAGAGCACAGAAAAGGAATTGGGGAGTACTGGGGTTATGGTTTGAAATGTAGTGGGCATGGGGCCTCAGGGCATAGGTAACATTTGAGTAAGGAGACCAGGGAGGTGCCATGGGAAATATGGGGGAAATCTGGAGGACAGACATTTCAGGCAGAGGCCCCGGCAGAGTTGGCCTGGTGCATGTAAGGAGCAAGCTGTGGGAAGGGGCAAGTGGGAGCAAATGGGGCAGACAGGTGCTGGCGTGAGGCTGCAGGGCCTCAGAGGCTGTCCCAGGGCTTTGGTTTTATGCTGTGCTTGTGGTTGATGTTTTCCCTTGATCACTGACTGCTGGGCATTGAAAATAGACAGAAGAGGAAAGAATGGTATTGCAGTAATCTAGGCAAGAGGTAAGGTGGCTTAGGCCGGGGTGAGTGCAGTGGAAGTGTCAGAAGTGTTTGGATTTATTTTCAAAGGAGACCTACTGGATTTTTGGCATACTGAAGTGGAGTATGACAGGAGTCAAAGATGGACTTCATGGCTTTTGGCCGGGAGTTGCTATTAACAGAGGTGGAGAAGCAGGAGAAACAAATTTAAGGGTCATGGGAAGATTGGGTACTTCATTTTAGGCATGGTAAGTTTGAAGTGCCTGTTAGACAAACATTTGGAGCTGGTGAGTACACAGATATGAGAGAGGTCAGGTGAAAAGGTAGAGGTTGGAAATAGGTAGTGTTCCCATTTTCAGACTGTAAAAGTAAGGCTCAGCTAGGCTCTTATTGCCCAGGGTTACTAGTTAGTAGCTGTTGGTGCATGGTTTTGGACTCATAATAATGATAATACAACGATATTGGGAATAGCCATTTATTGACCACACTCTACCTGAGTGAGGTATTTGACCTTTATTTGTTCTAAAGCTTACAAGGTATGCTTATCTCTATTTTGCATAAGAGGAAACTGATATTTAAAGGCTTATTATCTTGCCCACGGTCATACAACATTAATAAGCAGTGAAGTCCAGATTTGAACCCAGGTTGGTACAGAGCTCCTGCTTTTTCCTGCACCACAGTGGCCTGAGATGTCTTGACACCTACTGGGAAAGGATCTGCAGGTCGTGAGGTTCTTCCATATGTGGCAGTCATGTTTCTCTGTTAAAAGATACTGAAATTTAACATCTGGGGTTTTGCTTAAAATCCTGGATTAATAACAAAGATTTTGCTGAGTAGAAGAGCAGCATAAGCCAAAGTTTGTCATGGCTGTTACACAAAAGCTAATAAATTTTGGGCTCCTGATCTTCCTAGAAACTGGATTATATGGAAAACAGGATGAAATTGAGGATGATTGTCATGGAGAACATAAGAATTAGGTGTACTTTGATCACTCTTCAGTTGTGTGGAGGGCTGTGGGCAGAAGAGAAGTTGGGTAGAATGTGTAAGTGCTGAGAACAGCTGGTTCAGACCATTTGATTCATCTGCTGTGATTATCATCACCATAATCATGCTAGGAAGTAGATATAGTATCGGTGGGTGGTAAATTAAAAAGATTTAAATTTAGTATATGGAAAAATTCAGTACAAGAGAAGAAACTTCGGATAATGAATGCTGAGTATCAGTGGAATTTATTGCCTCAAAAATTAGTGGACAGCTCTTTGCTGGAGTGTTCTAGCAAAGCCCAGAAATCTGGTGGGGTGGTGCAGGAAGGTGTTAGCCAACTTTAGGTTCCTTCTGACATATATGGTGATATTATTCTGTATTTTATAATTCTCTATATGTAAATTTAAGTTACCTTTCATTTGGGAGCTCATTATAATAAGCCCAACCCTAGCATTAATTTTGTCCCCTATTGTATGTCCCTTTATATCTGTGCTATGTCATTGTGACAATTGCTGTCACATAGGGCTATCATTATCTGAGGGCACGTCTCTCTCCCTCCTATGGGTCTATGATCTACTCCAGAGCAGAAACTATTAATTCATCTTTGTATCCCCAGTTCATAGCATGGAAGAAATAGTAAAGTGCACTATACAGACTTATTGAAAGGATGAATGAATCCCAGCAGTCGTTAAAGACTTCTAATGTTTAATTATATTTTCATCAGCAGTAATGTGATCTTTTTATTTGACTTCAACCACAAGGGGGCAGGAAGGAGTGGAATTAGGAAGTAAATGTCTTTACTTGCCAGAATCTCTAATCAGGAGAGATCAGGTCTTACTGTTTCCCTCACTGTCTTGGTGGGAGTGGTATGTGCTAAGGCTTTCCAGTATTTTCTGGCCATTTGAATGTGGTGTAGGAGGGAAGCAGTCCTACTTCTCCCCATCCTCTTTAGCTTTTTGGGGGAACAGTATGGAAACTTGTGCTTCTTCTTAGTACAAATTTCTTATTTTTCCACATAGGACTAATAAAAATAGTCATTAATATATGATGTTTCTTTTAGCCCAGAGATGATACTAATGATGTCTTGAAAAATTCATTATTGGAATCTGATAGTGCATTTATTGGTGAGTATATTAATTTTAATTTATTAATGCTATATTGTTTAAATATTAAATAATATTTAAATCTTTTAAGTGCTTTTCTCCATATTTACAAAACCAGAACTGTTTGTCATGCAAGGTGATAAAAAAGGAATATTCTGTTTTACTGTTTAATGAATAATCATCAAAAATGGCATGCAAAGTTTTCACAATCAAAATTAATAAAATGAACTTTAAAAGTCTTAGGAGTAGTTCACACAAAAACCTGTACATGAATGTTTGGAAATAAATATTAGCTTTATTTTTAATAGCCCAGAAGTGGAATCAGCCCAGATGTCCTTCAGCACGTGAATGGTTAAATAAACTCTGTATATGCATACCATGGAATAGTGCTCAGCAATAAAAGGGAACAAACTATTGAAACCTGTAATAACTTGGATGATTTTTCAGAAAAATATGCTGAGCAAAAAAGCCAATCCCAATAACTTATATACAGTGTGATTCCATCCATACAGCATTTTTGAAATGACAGAATTTAGAAAGTGAGAACAGATTAGTTGTTGCCAGGTGTAAAAGATAGGAGAGGTGTATATAGTTATAAAAGAGCAACAGGGATCCTTGTGGTTTTGGAACAGGTTAACATCTTGTTTGTAGTGGTGGATACACAAATGTAAACAGACGATAAAATAGTAATAGAACTTAATACACACATGCAAACACATAAATGAGTACAAGTAAAACTGGGAAAACTTGCATAAGGTCAGCAGATTGTATCAGTATCCATATCCTGGTTGTGAGATTGTACTGTAATTTTTCAAAATGGAGGAAACAGGGCAAAGTGTACAAGGGATCTCTATTATTTCTTGCAAGTGCATGTGAATCTACAATTATTGTGATAAATATTTCTGTTAAAAAAGCCATAGGAATATTTAGTCTTCAGAAGCTATGTGAAGGTACCATGGGACTTTTTTACTTAAGTATTATAATTACATAGTCTGATCATTAGTGTTTCTGCTATTCAAGGACCATCAGGGTATTATCTCTTTTATATATTAGTTGTATTTCATTCCATTTACGTTAGATTTTCATGTGATAGAAATTCCAAGTTAATTTATATTTCTGTCTTTGTGTTATGCTTTGTTTTTTAATGAAGTTTTCCTTTCCAAGGAAGTTGCACCGGGGAGAGTGATTAAAGATAAACCAGCAGGAGATAGTGATGGGAAGATAGCTCATCAGTGGAGGCATGTGGGAAACGTTACCTCTCCTTCCTAACAATGAGATAGTCTGGGCCACTCAAGATCGTGTTGTGGAATATTTCGTTACTCTAGACCTTATACTAGACCTAGATCAAAGATACAGCAGTCTGCTTTTTGGTTACTGGTCACTGAAAATATCCCATAGTCATGACTGTGTTACCACTGCTCTAATGAATGTGAGTAAGGCTGGTGGTTTTTATTTTTAAAAATTATTATTTTTTATTTTTTATTTTTTTCCTTTTTGTCTTTTGTACTGACTGGTAACGGGATCGTAACCCTCGGTGTCGCGCCCGTACTGGGGACCGGCAACGGGATTGCAACCCTCGGTGTTGCGCCCGCACCACGCTCAGCCAGTGAGCGGGAACCAGTCTCCACATGGGATCCGAACCCTCGGCGGGAGCGCCGCTGCGCTCCCAAGCGGCGCACTCTCCAGTGTGCCACCGGGCTGGCCCTAAAAATTATTTTTAAATTGGGTAAAATACACATAAACATAAAATTTATGTTTAAATTGAGTGGCATTAAATGCATTCACATTGCTGTGCAACCACTGCCACCATCCATCTTCAGAACTTGTCATCTTTGAAAACTGAAACTATTCATATTCAATGATAATTCCCCACTCCCCTGTCCCTGGCAGCCACCATGCTACTTTCCATCTCATGAATTTGACTACTCTAGGACCTCATATAAATGAAGCATATGTATTTGTCCTTTTGTGACTAGCTTATTTCACTTAGCCTAATGTCCTCAGTGTTCATCCGTGTTGTAGCATGTGTAAGATGCCTCCGCCCCTTTTAAGGCTGAATAATATTCCATCATATGTATGTAACACATTTTGTTTATCCATTCATCTGTTGATCTGTCTTATTGATAGTAGCCATCCTCAGGTGTGAGATGATATCTCATCATGGTTTTTGATTTGCATTTCTATAATGAGTAGTGATGTTGGACATCTTTTCATGTGCTTATTGAGTATTAGTATATCTTCTTCATAGAAATGTCTATTAAAGTCTTTGCCAATTTTAAAAATCAGGCAGTTTGTTTTTTTGTTGTTGAGTTGTAGGTGTTTTTTTATTATATATTCTGGATATTAAACCATTATCAGATATATAATCTGGAAATGTTTTCTCCATAGTGGGTTCCCTTTCCCTCCAATAGTTGTGTCCTTTGATGCACAAAAGTTTTAAATTTTGATGCAGTCCAATTTATGTTTTCTTTTGTTGCCTGTGCTTTGGGGTCATATCCAAGAAACCATTGCCAAATCCATTGTCTTGAAGTTTTTCTCCTGTGTTTTCTTCTAAGAGTTTTATGGTTTTAGCTCTTACATTTAGGTGCCTAACAAGAGAGTTGTGTTAAAATACCTGAGGCAGAAACTGATAGAACTGCATGGAAAAAGAGATGAATATATTATTATGGTTGGAGACTTCAACACCCCCTCTCAGAAGTAGATTCAGCAGGCAGAAAATCAATAAGAACATAATTGAACTTAGTTGCACTATCAATCACCTGGATATAATGGCTATCTGAGACTGCTTCATCAACAACAGTGGAACACACATTCTTCTCAAACTCGCATGGAACATTCACCAGGATAGACCACATTCTGGGCTGTAAAACACACCTTAAAAAATTTAAAAGAAGAGAAATCATACAATGTCTGTTCTCAGACCACAATGGACATAAACTACAAAATAATAACAGAAAGATAGCTGGAAAAATCCCAAAATACCTGGAGATTAAGCACCATACTTCTAAATAACACATGGGTCAAAGAAAAAGAAATTTAAAAGTATTTTGAGTTACATGAAAATGAAAATACAACTTATCAAAGTTTGTAAAATGCAGCAAAAATAATGCTTAGAGGGAAACTTATAGCGTTGAATGCATATATTAGAAAAGTAGGAAGATCTAAAATCAGTAATCTAAGCTTCCACATTAGGAAACTGGAAAAAAAATAAAAAGAGCAAATTAAATCCAAAGTAAGATGACGAAAGGAAATAATAAAAATTAGACCAGAAATCAATGAAATCAAAAACAGGAAATTAATAGACAAAATCATTGAAAACGAATGCTGTTTCTGTGAGAAGATCAATAAAATTGATAGCCTCTAGCTATGCTGAGGGAAAAAAAGAAGAGACAAATTACTTATATCAGAAATGAAAGAGGGGACTTCACTACAGATTCTATGGACATTAAAAGTATAGTCAAGGAATACTGTGAAGAAATCTATGCTCACAAATTCGATAATCTAGATGAAATCTAACATCTATTCATGGTAACTCAGCAAACTAGAAATAGAGGGGAACTTCTTCAACTTGATAAAGAACATCTACAAAAATCCTATAGCTAACATAAGCTTTCCCAGTAAGATCAGGAACAAGGTAAGGATGTCCTCTCTCACCACTCCTTAGAACCATTCTGGAAGCCCTAGCTAATGCAATAAGGCAAGAAAAGGAAATAAAATGTATATGGAATGGGAAGGAAGAAATAGACTTATCTTTGTTCACAGATGATATGATTGCAGAAAATCTGAAGGAATCAATTAAAAAACTCCTGGAACTAATAAGTAGTTACAGCAAGGTTGCAGGATACAAGGTTACTATACAAAAGTTAGTCACTTTCCTATATGCCAGTAATGAACAAGTGAAATTAAAAACACAATACCATTTATATTAGCATCCTTTCCAGAAGAAATACTGAGGTATAAATCTAACAAAATATATACATGATCTATCTGAGGAAAACTACAAAACTCTGATGAAAGAAATAGAAGTACTAAATAAGTGGAGAGATAGTCTGTGTTCAAAGAAGACTCAATATGGTCAAGATGTCAGTTCTTCCCAACTTGATCTATAGATTAAAAGCAATTCCAATCAGAATCCCAGGATGTTATCATGTGGACATTGACAAACTGAGTCTAAAGTTTCCATGGAGAGGCAAAAGATCTAGATAGCTAACACAATATTGAAAGAGAAGAACAAAATTGGAGGACTGTCACTACCTGATTTCAAGACTTATGGTGAAGTAATAGTAACAAAAACAGCATAGCATTGGTACATGAATAGACAGATAGATCAATGGAACATAATAGAGAGCCCCAAAATAGACCCATGCAAATATGGTCAACTGATCTTTGAAAAAGGAGCAAAGGCAATATAATGGAGAAAAAGATAGTCTTTACAACAAATGGTGTTGGAGCAACTGGACAGCCACATGCAAAGAAAGAAATCTAGACACAGAGCTTACATTCTTCACAAAAATTAACTGAGAATGGATTATAGACATAAATGTAAAATGCCAGACTATAAAACTCAGAGAAGATAACAGGAGAAAACCTAGATGACCTTGGGTATCATAATAACTTTTAAGATACATTACCAAAGTCATGATCAATGAAGGAAATAATTGATAAGCTGGACTTCACTAAAATTAAAAATTTCTGCTCTGCAAAACACACTTGTCAAGAGAATGAGAAGACATGACAGGACACAGACTGTGAGAAAATATCTGCGAAAGACATATGTGACATAAAGGACTGTTACCCAAAATACACAGAGAACTCTTAAAACTCAACAATAAGAAAACAAAAAACCTAATTAGAAGGTGCGTAAAAGACTTGCACACACTTCACCAAAGAAGATATACAGATGGTAAATAAGCATATAAAATGATTATCATCCTTTGTTATTAGGGAATTGTAAATTAAAATGAGATACCACTACACACCTGCTAGAATGGCCAACATTTAGAATATTGACAACACTAGATGTTGGCAAGGATGTGAAGCAACAGTAACTTTCATTCACTGATAGTAGGAATACAAAATGGTACAGCCACTTTGGAAGAGAGTGTGGCAGTTTCTTACAAAAATATTCTTACTGTATAATTCAGCAGTTATTATTCTTGGTATTTACCCAAAGGAGTTGAAAACTTGTCCCTACAGAAACCTGAACACAAATATTTATAGCAGCTTTATTAATAATTGCCAAAACTTGGAAGCAACCAAATATCTTTCAATAGGTGAATGGATAAATAAAGTGTGGTACATCCAGTCAATGCAATATTATTCAGCATTAAAAAAAAAATGAGCTACCAAGCTATGCAAAGGTGTGGAAGAACCTTAAAAACATATAAGTGAAAGAAATCAATGTGAAAAGGCTACATACAGTATGAATCCTGCTACATGACATTCTTGAAAAGGTAAAACCATGGAGACACTAAAAAGATTAGTGGTTACCAGGGATTAGGGGATTGGGAGGGATGAAAGGCAGATCCCAGAAGATTTTTAGGGCAGTGAAACTATTCAATGATACTACAGTGGTGGATACATGTATTAGTCCATTTTGGTTGCTTATAACAAAATACCTGGATCTGGGTAATTTCTAAGAAAATGAAATTTATTGCTTACAGTTTCAGAGGCTGGGAAGTCCAAAATCCAAGGAACATGTCTGGTGAGGGTCTTGATGGTGGTGACAGTGACCCCCAGGGGTCTCACATGGCAGAAAATGGTAGAGCAGAGAGAGAGACTAACTTCCTCATTCACTCTTTTTTTAAAGCCCTCAGAACCATGCCCCTGACCACAATTTTTAATCCGTTCACTAGGGCATGGTCCTAGAGTCTAATCACCTCCCCAAGGCTCCACCTTTCAATTACCATAATAGGATTTCCCACCCTCCCAATAGTCACAATGGGGGCTGAGTTTCTAATACATAAAACTTGGGAGACACAATTCAAGCTTCATTGAGTTTGAGGGGGGACATTCAATCCACTACAATACATGCCATTATACATTTGTCAAAACCTGTAGAACATATAACACCAAGAGTGAACCCAATGTAAACTATGGACTTTAGGTGATAATGATGATTTCAATGTAGGTTCATTGATTGCTACAATGAACCACTCTGGTGTGGGATGTTGGTAGTGCGGGCAGCTGTGCCTCTGTGTGGGGCGGTGGTGGGAGGGTATATAGGAACACTGTGCACTTTGCACTTAAATTTGCTGTGAACTTAAAACTGCTCTAGACAAATACAAGCTACTAAAAAAAAGAATTAGTGGTGAGGTATATAAAGAAATCAGAAAACTTATTTTGGAATTCTAGAAAGCCCCATATCTCATTCAATAAAATGTAGTTATTCAAAAAAACAGCTATACAGGATAAATTTGGAAGTTTTGAATTATTTGTCAATTATATATTAAATTATTTTGTCAATTATATGTTAAATGATAGTATTGTATCAGTGTTAAATTTCCTGAATGTGATTATTATACTGTAGCTACGTAGGAGTCAGTCCTTGTTCTTAGAAGATGCATGCTTAAGTATTTTGGGACAAAGTGTCATGATGTCTCCAACTTCCTGGTTTAGCAAAGTGGCTCAGTAAAAATAAGCAACAACATTCCCCAAAATATATATAGAAATTGGCAAAATAACAAATTCATTCATTGTGTTCATTGTATTATTACAATTTTTCTTGAGGTTTAAATTTTTTCAAATGCAGGAGTTGGGGAAAAATTTTTAAATGTTATAGGCTATTCATCTCCGTGGTCAAATAGGCTATTGGCTGAGTAGAATGGGTATAATCAAAAAGACTGACAGTACCAAGTGTTGGTGATGATGTGGGGAAACTGGAACGTTCTTACAATGTAAAATTGTATAGCCACGTTTGAAAACAATTTGGTAGTTACTAAAAATGCTGAACAGAGTTACCATAATACCTAGCAGTTTCATTCCTACTATATATCCCCCCAATGAAAATCCAAAGACTTGTATATGAATGTTCATTGTAGCGTTATTCATAATCACTAACAACTAGCAAATATGTCCATCAACTGGTAAATGCATAGGCAAAATGTGACATAGCCATATGATGGAGTTCTACTGAGCAATAAAACAGAATGAACTACTGGAACATGGTACTACATAGGTGAGCCTCAAACACATTATGCTAAGTGAAAGACAAAAGATTACATTGTAGAATTTTATTTATGTAGAATGTTAGGTAAGGTAAATCTGTTGAGACAGAGAGCAGATCAGTGTTTGCTGGGGCTGAGCAGGTGGGAGTGGGGAGTGATTGCCCATGGGCACAAGGGAGCTGTAAAGTGATGGAAATGTTCTAGATTATAATGATGACTACATACTTCCGTAAATTTACTAGAAATCATTGAACTGTGTACACTTAAGGTGAGTGGATTTTACGGTATGTAAATAACATCTTAATAAAGTGATTCAAAAACAGGCTCTTTTTAAAACTCAGGTTTAGCTCTGAGTAGAAGATTTGAAATAGACTCCTCCTTTGTGTGCCCCTTTTAGGTGCTTATGGTGAGACATATCCAGACATCGAAGATGACGTCCTCCCTCCACCATCACAGCTGCCCTCCGCGAGGGAGCGCAGGAGGAACAAATCGAAAGGACTGGACTTTGTATGAAATGTCTTTTTCTTTTCCCCCTTTTTCTGTTCAGAAGAGTGAAAGGTCTGGGTTCTGACCCATGCTAAATTTGTGTGGTCCAATAAAGAAAGAGCACTTGCTTTGAAATAAGGTGGACATGGGTCTGAATCTAGGCTCTACCACCAATTAGTGGATGACTTTGAGTAGCTTATTGAACTGCTGCCTTGACTTCTTTGAGGTAATATTTTCTTATCCCCTGTGGTGGCTATAAATAGAAGCTGTGTACCTCACACAAAAATCTCTGTCCTATAAATGTTAATTCATCACCCCAGTCTTCCTTCTTCCTCTGAATGTAAGGATTTCAGAGAAGGGCACAAGAAGCAACTGATACCGTTTACTGGAAAGCCTGTTACAACTCATAACATCCTCATAACCCAACTCTCTGATATAGGTGTCATCTTTGTTTTGGTCAAAAGACTTGCCCAAAGTCACATAGACAAGAAGGCCGAGATTCAAACCTATGTTCTCTCCACTCTGCTCCACAGCTTTACAATATAGCCAGTAAAAAGCATAGGCTTAGAGCCCTCAGTACATGTACCACCAATGTCAGGTCCTCATTGAGTAAGCAACTTTGGACAATTTCTTAAACTCTGTGTTTCCTTATATATGACATGAAGATATAGTTAGGTAATATATGTGTGAACATTTAGCATTGAGCCAAATATGCAGGGAGCTCTGAACAAATAACAGATACTTTTGTTATTAGCAGTGTTATATGTACAGCTTTACCAGGCAGCGATAACTTTGTTTACTTGTTACCCTAGGCAACCACTAATCTACTTTGGTCTCTATAGGTTTGCCTTTTCTGGACACATCATGCAAATGAGACCATACAATGCATGGTCATTTGTGACTGATTGCTTTGTTGTCTGTCTTTATTCAAAGGTCACCATGTGGCATCTGGTGGCAGCACTGATCCCTCTGTGTTGCTGAATCAGAATCCACTGTGTGGGTGGTGCACATGTTGTTCATTCAGTGGTTGGTGGACATTTGGGTTGTTTTTACTTTTGGGGTATTATGAATAATGCTATTAATATTCACGTGCAGGTTTTTGATGTTTTCATTCCTCTTGAATATGAAAGATCTTCAAAAAGTTCATGGAAGAATTCATATTATCTTTTTATTCCATTTTTCCATGAACTGTTTGAAGTACTCTCGTATATATTTGGGAGTAAAACTGTTGGGTTATATGTAATTGTATATTTAGCATTTTGAGGAACTGCCAGACTGTCTTCCAAAGCGGCTATACCATTTTACATTCCTATCAGCAGCTTCCAGTTTCTCTACATCCTAGTTTACACTAATTATTGTCCGTCTTGTTGATTATAGCCATCTAGTGGGGGTGAAGGGGTTTCATTGTGGTTTTCAATTGTATTTCCTTAACGTTGAACACCTTTTCATGTGCTTGTTAGCAGGTGTACATTTCCTTCAGATATATGTCTATTCAAATCCTTTGCCCATTTTTAAATCAGGCTGTCTTTTTATTGTGATGTTGTAAGGGTTCTTTATACATTCTGGCTGCAAGTCCAGTATCAGATATTTGATTTGCAAATATTTTCTCCCATTCTGTGTCTTTTTTACCTTCTTGATGGTATCCGTTGAAGCACAGAAGTTTTTAAATTTTAATGTGGTCCAACTTACCAATCTTATCACTTGGGCTTTTGGTGTCTTATCTAAGAAACCATTACCTAAACCAAGATCATGAAGATTTACTTCTATTTTCTCTTATAGTTTTGCTCTTAAAGTTAGTCTATGATATACACTTTAATTTTTGCTTATGGTGAGGTGTAGGGTTCCAAGTTCATTCTTTGGCATGTGGACATCCAGTTTTTTGGTACCATTTGTTGAAGAGACTATTCTTTTCCCTGTTGCATTTTGTTGGCTCCTCATCTAAAAATGTAAGGATTTATTTCAGGATTCTTATTTCTCTTCCATTGATTTATATCCTTATGTCAGTACCACACTGTCTTGATTACTATAGCTGGACTGAGTCTTAGCCCTTGCTGTTTTAGTTTTTCCTTTTGTGTTCTGTAACTGTCAAGCTTTATCCAGTCTGGCAGCATTTATACATCATCACATATGCTATACCTTTTCCTTGACTGGGTCATGTGAGCCTGCATGAATAAACACAGGAGTCAGAATATAAATGCTCCATATTTCCAGTTATTTTGTTCATCACAATATACATTTATCAAGGGTAATATATATATTTTTTTAATTTTAATTTTTATTATTATTTTTTTTGACTGGTAAGGGGATCGCAACTCTTGGCTTGGTGTTGTCAGCACCACGCTCAGCCAGTGAGTGCACCAGCCATCCCTATATAGGATCCGAACCCACAGTCTCGGTGCTACCAGCACCGCACTTTCCTGAGTGAGCCATGGGGCTGGCCCCAAAGATAATATATTTTGATTCTCTGATTCATCCTGAATATATTTTATGTTAAAGACTGTTGCTGAAGTTCTGTTCTCTATCTACAGGATAACAACCATCCTAACGTACCATTGGATGGTCTCTCTTTAAAATCTGTGTCCAGTGTAAATGTTGATCAGCTTAGAATGAGAAATGAGGAAAGAATGCGAAGACTGAATGAACTTCAGAATAAACCTATTAATACAGGTAAATGGCCAAGTTTAATGACCTGTTACAGCAAATCCTATAGGAACTCTTAAATTTGTTTACATGGAAATTTTCTCTGATGGTTGGGAGATAGATGGGATGGGAGTTTTAAAGTCCTTTTGAGTCAAATGGCCCAGGGCACAGTAACTATCCAGCAAAACCAGACCTCAGGATTAATTTTGCATCCAATTCTTTCTTCCAGATTCTAAGTAGATAAAATAGTTTTTGCGTATGAAATATAACCACGCTTTGCTTTCAGCAGGGAAAAATGCTGACTAGTATGGTATAGTAATCACTTACTGAAGTGAGAGATTATCAGAAATTAAGACTTTGAGTTCTTTAAATAATGTATCTATTTTAAATGTGTAAGTACTATGAAGAAACTTTTTACTTTTTTACTTGGCTTTCTGCACCATGGACAAACAAAATAGCCACAGGCTGGTATTTTCTTTTTGTAAGTCAATTGAAGCTAGTCATTATGAGTGGTCTTTCATGACTCACAGGTTCAAGCTTGACAGGGAGCATGAGGCAGTGTTCCTCTGACAGCTAATGAGCTCCTATGCCTATTCCACCCTTTTTCATACTGATTCTTTTAGTCACTGGGCTAATGGGAGAATTTTATATTGGTATTATTATTAGTTCTGGCAAATAGTAAAGTAGTCTATTTGGACAATACCCTTTAGTCTGGTAAGCTACATTACAATAATTTTCTAATAGCAATTGTCTTAAGATATTTTTAGATCCTACCTTAACACTCATATAATCTCTAGCAGTTAAGGTGCGATGTGTTCTGATGGTGATAATTCCATACCAGACACCAGCAGACATTGTCAATTGGTGGAACAGTACTTCTCACACCACACCCACGAAAATGTGGAACAGTGGGATAGGATGTCATCTTTCTAGCTAAAAGGCATTTTCTTCTCAATTTCTTTTAGAACCAATAAACTGAATTAATATTTATCACAGAAATATTTGAGAGAAGATAGAGCATATTAAGAATCTAGTCTTCCAGAAGGTTTCCATGTCTAAACTGTTTTTTAAAACTGTCCTTTCAAACAGGAGCTTTTTGGTGTGATGTGGATTGATTGCATATTAATCTGCACACATCCCTTTGCTGGGTTTATCCTTCACAGACCAGGAGATGTAATTAAAAAAAGAAAACAAAAAACTGACATCGCAGGGTAGGAAGACAGATTTTCCTATTTTTATATCTAATTAATAATAAGTAAAATATAGATATAGAAGTTGAGTACAAATTCAATTAAAGAATAAAACAAATTAAGAGCTACCTCTTAATGGACTAGATATGGCCTACTTAGATTAGGTGTTAAGAATGGAGGTAGTTTCATCCCAACTAGTGCTTTTCCAAAATGACTTAATTTCCTTATAGCAGTGTTAGAGGTTGGGAATATTCCCCAAACCTTGCTGAATTAAAAAAAAAAATAAGTTCTATATGATATCCATTAGATTTCTCCTGAAGGTGAGTTATAAAATAAGATTACCAATACTCCTCCAGTCAACCTTAGTCTTTGGTGGAGTGTCCTCAATTATATGTAGGATCCCTCTTATATACTTAGAATTCCTGTGGGTGCTGGTGCTGTGGAGTCAACTTACTCCATTTTTTGTTTGACCATTTTTTGTTTCAGAAAATTGGACCCTTCCTGGGCCTGCTCTCCCGCCTCTAAAATGGGGGTCTGAACAAAACATTCAGTTCAGAACCTAATCCAATCCTGTGAGGAAAGGCTGAGCTGTAATGGGATGGACTACAGGAGACTTTTGTCACCTGAGTCATGTGTCTCTTGCCTTCTGTAGATGACGAGAGTTCCCTGGTCGATCCTGATGACATCATGAAACCTGTGGGTGATGATGATGGATCAAACTCTGTAGCAACTGAGCCCTGGCTACGCCCCGGCACCTCAGAAACACTGAAGCACTTCATGGCAGAGCAGCTGCACCAGGAGCAGCAGCAGGTCCCCGGAAAACCAGGCACTTTCCCTTGGCAGGGCCTGTCTACAGCACATGGTTAAAATAAATCTGTATCGGACCTGGTAGTGCTTTTAAAGGTAAGCAGAATGTTAAATCTGTACCTTTAATAACATGTACTACTTTTGGCTTCTATCTGGAAATTACTTATTGTTCCATCTGTATATAAACTATTTTTTCCATGATGTATATTATGTACATAAAAGTCCATGATTATTGATTTTATATATTAGAATTGTATAGAATTATTTTTGCACAATTTTGCCACAAATTAGGGTGATAATAAACTCTTGGATTCAACTACCATATGTGCATTATTTTAAATTCTACTGAAGGTGAATAAAACGTAAATGTCTTAAGAGTACTGTAAAATCAGAATACCCTTTGTTATGTGCATATTTGCCGCTGTTATCTGTATTCAAAATAATTCATTTCATAAATGCATCTGTTGTAGCTGTGACTATTCCAGTTGCTATGTAAAGAAGAGAATCAAATGTGCTATTTTCATGTCATTTGTAGCTACTGACTCAGTAGAAATGATGGGAGCCGAAACTGATTTTACTCCTGTGAGCCATGCACTAAATGTTACAACTTTCTGCCTCTTTTTATTTTTGTGCCAATGAAAGCATTGTCTTAAGTTACTAATTTATATGATTTAACTACTTCTTGATAGAAATAAATTTTTATTTTTATTACCAATATGTCGATTTCTTATTTTAATTGGAATTGAGGTTTCTAGAGGCTGAAGAGAGGTAGGAACACCTGGAGTCAGGGACAGAGACAGGAATCTTTGCTCTGCCACCATGGACCGTTGGATAAGTGAGTCAGTTTTTCTCATCACTCAGTAAGTTGATGCTGCTAAAACAGGAAAGATTCATTCAAATTCCGTAAAATAATTCTTAACTTGGATTAGTCTTCAGCAACATGACAGCTGAGAACACTCCCCAGGCACTACTTCTGTGACATGTCCGTTGACATAATTAATGGCAGACAAGATCATACAAGTTCGTTGCAATTGTGAAATTTCTGTTATTTTGAGCTTTGGCTACGTGTTAATTTTATACTCAATTTTCTAATTTTAACCATTGTTTGTTTTACTATTAGAGATTTTTCTTCTCTCCTTATTATCTGAAAGTAAGAAGAAAGCCTGTGTCTCCCCTAGGGAGAGTCCTGATGCTACAGGTTGTGTAAAGCAAACTAGAAGGTCCCCTGAGGTGGGTGACGCCTAGCTTTAGCATCCAGCTGGGCTTGAACAGAGTTGTGTCTCAGAAGTAATAAATATGGTACACTTACAAATCCATTGTTCAATAACTGTTCATTATCTAAGAGATATGTGAAAGCAAAGATGGCATACTTCTGTTTTTTAACGCAGCTCTCTTAAATTATGTTGACGTTCCATTTTCTTTTTTAATGCTATGTACCATACAATTTGAACTGACTCCTAGGATGCACAATATCACTGCAAACTGCCCCGAATGGAATTTTAGCTCTTTTTCTCAGAATTCAAATAGTATAGCCTTATGCTGGATTATTAATAAATACACAAAATATTTATTTTAAGTTATTAATATGGTTAAGAAAGCAGAGTGTAGGGGGAGAATCTAATGCCAGAAGCTGGAAAGAAGATGTCAGAACCAAAGAATATAGAATTTGTAGTTCTGGCTGAAGATATCCTTTCCATAGTTGTCTGTTTGGCTTTTAAATGAAAAAAATAAAAAAAAGAATGAAACATAGGGCTGTGGGTTACACAGGTTTTGATTGCACTGACGAAATAATTCAAAAACTTTATTGACCTATAACCTGATTAGACTATGCCAGATGAGAATCAATATTATACAGAAAGTTGTACAGAATTTTTTTACATAGAAAACTTTACATCTGTACCATATACATTTTATCCATCTGAAAAAATTTTCTACATCCACTGTTAATACGGAATGCTTGACAATTTTGTCTTTTAACCATCAGAGCACAATTCACAGTATGAATACATTTCCAGTAAATCTAACCTCTGCAAACCCATGCCAGTTTTATTTTAATATATTCAACATTAAATTCTGTACATAGAGTAAAATCTACATCAAGCCCCGCCACCAAAAAAGAAAAGAAAAGAAAGTGACAGCAACCTAGATTCATTTTGCAGTGATTCAAGTTTTGGTCCATGAAGGACCATTCTATTTTAATGGCTCATTTTTAAAAGCCCTAAGAGAAGTATATTACAGGTAGTGACTGTCAGTAGGGGTATTTTCTACTTTTTTTTTTTTCCTGTTGTTGATCTTGACAAGTGCTTAGCCACAATGGCTTCTGGGCATGTTAAACCCTCAAAATTACCAACCCCCCCCCCCAAAAGGGCAAAACTACCCGCAAAATAAAAAAAAGTTCAATCCAAGTGTTTAGTGCCTTTGACAAAATATTATGGGTATTTAGCAGATGAATAAGAAAATAAAGAAAACAGTGCAGGAAGAACTATATAATGTTTAAGATTTTTATTACAGACCTGCATTTCTGTACATTTTTCACAGAAGGATAATTACCAGTATCTCAGATAGCCTGAGTGTGCAAAAATCTTCAGAGTAAGAATACCATAGTTCCTAAATATCTTTTACCATGAACAATATTTTTTTTCTTCCCCCACCCCCCAATTATAAACATTTTATCCTTCAAAATACAGCTCTCCTGAGTTGTACTTCTTGCAGAAGTTCAATCTTTACATCTATAGTTCTTTGGGTAAGTTTCACTTCCACACCTGCCAAAAATATGTGGGGCTCACCCTGTTGCAGAGGACAGGGAAGGACCCGTGTGTATAAGCTGACACTGCTTAAACAGCCTTTCTGCTCAACATGAGCCCAACAGGTCACACAGAATTCACCAGACTACAAAAAAGGGACTGGAGTGTTCAAGTTTGAGTTATAGTTCTAAGCATCTTTACCAGTAACCCTCAGACACTGCAATTCATAGAAATGAGAAACCATTTTTCAGGTAGGAAACCTCAGCTCCAGGGTCCTTTTAAAGAGCGGAGGGATGTAAACGCCAACAGAAAAATATTAAGTTTCCATCATTGCTTGTTTATTCCAAGTTCCTGTTCAGGTGGTTGTGATATCTGAAAAACAACTCCAATTCGCAGAAAAAATCTTCTAAGAACAGCACGAAGTTCAGGAATCAAGTCAAATTGCATAATTTCACATAAGAGAGGGTAGTAGAATGATGCATGAGCTTTAAACTGGGGGGAGAATGAATTTCTCCGTTAGTAATGCTTGCATTGCAAACTGCACAGCTAAAACTGCCTTCCCAGTCAAACCACTTGGGGCATGCACTGATCACAGAAGGTAGAGGGAGGGCAGAGTGTGTGTCAAGCGGTGATTATAGGGATTATGAAGCTGAGAGACTGAGACGTATTCAAAAGACTCAATACAAACCCTATTCAATTATCTATCCTTATTTTGAAGAACATTCTCTATTACTATCTTTGACAAACTTTTAGTAATTTAGCCTTGTTTTTCCTGGATAATAAGAAAAAGAAAGAAGCTGAGCAAGAACAAGAGTTTTTATAAAATATGGGTTATTAGAATTGTATGCTTTGTTAAGTAAAATTTTTAAATGTTAAGGAAATCTACCTAAAGCTGCAATATAAGATATATAAACATTGTCAGGCAAAGCTATACATATTCCATACTTATAGTTCAATTTCCATCCTTTGACTGTCTTTGCTGTTATTCCTTGATCTCTGCACATCACCCCCCAGATACAGGGAAACAGTATGACACACTGAGATGAGAAAGCAAGCTGTAGAGTAAGACAGACTGGGGTGGGGCATCCTTCCTGGCCACTTGGCTTTTGGTGGCCTTAGCTCATGAATTTTCCAAGCTTTACCCGGCCCATTGATCAGAGGGAAATGCACCTGGATGCAGAGCACGTGACCTGGGCTGAACACCTACACAGCGCTGAGTGGACTCGCCCTGCCTCCATGGGGTCCCACATGCCACCAGGGCCTAAAATCTCAAGTATCGGGCCACCTGAATAGGCATTTTCAAATCTATTCAGGGGTTACAGCAAAGTAACTTGTTTTCTTACGTGTGAACTATAAGTTGCTGTATTTTATGAGTAAAATGTTCATTTTTGAAAACCTCAAAATATGCATTTATACTTATATATTTGCATTTTACCTTTATTTCTACTGGTTTAAATTCTTAAATGAGTTCATGGCCTGTTCACTAGGGGCTCTGGGTCACATGGAATTACTAAATATGCCACAGGAATGGCTGCAGCCTGATGCACAGGCCCAGGGACCAGATGTAGCCTCAGGTAGGGGTGGTGTGCAAGGCCATGGGGTGGGCTGCAGAATAGTTTTCAAAGTGGGGAAAAAGAGGAAGCTACAGAGCTCAGGATGGGAATTTCAATGTTGGGAGAACCCAGGACCTTGTCAAGGTGTCCTAAGGGGTTCTGATTCCTCCACTACTTAATTCCCTGTAGAATTGCTGATTAGAGAACACAAGCTGGGTAAGGAGAGAAAAGGGAGAACGACTGAGAAGATGTGCTTAGGCCACATGTGGTCGTGCACAGCCGCAGCACATCCTGGGCTCTGCTTGGTCTGCCTTAGAGCTCCTGGACAGTGGGCCTGCGCCTGGCATCCCTGCCTCAGACTCAGTCCCATGCTGCTCAGGCTAGAAATGCCAGGCTGGATAAGAAGCCTCATACTTACCCTGTTATCGCTTATCTTTAGAACTTTAGTTAGAAACAAAAGCAGTAAATTAGTCCAGGCTTCCCGATGACTTTCTGATGTTAGAGTGAGGAAGTAACTTAGTGCTTCACTGCAGACGCTGCAAAAGAAAAGGTTTACTTCGACACATTCCTGGCATACTGCTGCTCCATATACTCACTGAGAACAATTAAGACAAGGAGATAGTGAGTATTAACTATTAAGAACTTGCTAGATCTCATCTATTTACATTAACTGGAGTGCCAACATAAACATTTATGTTTTTCAAATTAGGAAGAAATCCAAACATATTAAAAGCAGCCATTGCAACTTATCAGGAAATCCACATTTTCTTAATTCAAAGCTGCCGTACACTAATGCATGCACATACACGATGTCAAGAGACGTGGGCTAAAATCTGGGGTGGCTCATCCCTTCACTGATTGTGAGGCCTTACACCATTCTGGGCCTTAATACTCTTGTCAATAAAATGGAAGAATGGAGACTAGATGATCTCTTAAAATTCTAAAATGTATTCAACTGGTCTCTGAGAACATCTATTCCCCAAGTAGACACAAAAATACAATGCAGATGACCATATTCTTCCTGGCATGTTTCCTTCTTAGCGTGAGTTTAAATTTTAGTTGTAATGAAGTAAAACAGAATGAAAAAAAGTAACACCAACAAAAATTCCAAACACGTTTTCAAACTAAATGCACACAGGCAGATTTTCACTTTCACAAATGATTGTTCTGTAATAATGGGCTATCTTATGGCATTAGAAAGGCCAAAAAAGCCGTATCATAGTTTAAAGTTTTTAAATTTTAAGAGAAAACTTTCTTATTTGTCCTGTATGTTAGACATGATCTGTTCACATGTCACCAGCTGTACAAAGCACATTCGCCTCTAACACTGTATTTAACCACAATGGCTCTGTGAAATAGTGGCCTCCAGGCCCCAAAGGCTCAGATATTTGTCTGGTCCTGCCCATGCCCCTTTCTTGCTCTGCATCATGCAGCCACACAGTCACGGCAGAAAGCAGCTGAGAGTCTTACTTTAAAAGCCTCTGCTGGACCTCCTCCCAGGCACTAATCCGGCTCTCGTCCATGTACATCCGGAAGAGAATGCGCAGCCCACAGGCCAGGCTGCTTGTCTCCTGCTTCAGAAGGTTGGGCTTGGACTTGCCTTTGAAACCTGCAAAAAAAGGAAAGCTTCCAAGCATTTGTATGGGAAGGCATCTTATATAAAGGCAAAACAACCTGTATGGAGGCCCATTTTGTAAACCGGAGATGCCCTGAGCCACAGCAGCGTGCACCCTGGGCCTCTGTCCATGGGACAGTGGTCATGCAGAAGATAGCATGCCCAAGCCAGAGCAAGGGGAGGCCCAATGTGAAGATGATTTCTATGTTTACAATTCCCTCCTATTTCAAGCAGGGGGTAAAAGATATAAAACAACTTCTGAGGCCTGGGAAAGTGAAACCCTTCAAAAGAAGTTGCACTTGAAGCCCTACAGCCAAAAGCTGTACAAAGGGCAGCCTGCTGTGCCCGTGCAGGGCTCCCGAATGAACAGGGAGCAAACACGCATTGGGTGAGACTCTTTTAAATGCCAGAGGTGTGAAGGGTCCAGTGTGTGTGGAAATAGGAACCTCTGGTCACCTCAACAGGAAGTGTCAGTTGAATGTGGCAACAACACGGGTTGAAGAAAGGAGAAAAAGTAAGTACAGACTACTCTTTCCAGAAGTTAGGTTGTAAAGGGAAGAGGATGAAGAAAGCCTTTTTAAGTAAAATAGGCCAACATAAAGCACCTAACACTCTAGTTTGATGTTAGATAAATATCAGTTCCCTTCTTTCTGCCATATTCTGCTGCCCTCACTCTTCCAGCACTGTTTTGCACCCAACAGGCACTGAATAACTATTTCTTAAATAAAAAGTTAGTGTCAGTTAATTTATAGTTATTTTTTATTTAAATTTTCTAAATGGTCCTAACCAAATACGTCTTCTGCCCCAATATATTCACTTCCGTTCTAAGGTGTGGCCACTCCCAGAAACACAGAGAAGTCATTCAAATACATCTGCCAGATTTCATGTGTGGGACCTTAACACATATGTTAGTCCCCCATAAAAGGACAGCTTTTATTGTGCTAATAAGTATCAACAGGAATGCCCAGGCTTGGTAAACAAGATGAAAGAACAGTCAGTCAAAGAACAAGTGGATTAAACATGGGGGAAACAAATCCATCCAGGTAGGTATTTGGCTTATAGATGAGCAGGAAAAGATGTCGTTGTTACACTACCTTATTATTATTGTTTAATTCAAAGTATATACAGCAACATGCACAGACCTGAAAGCATACAACCAATGAATTCTGATAAATGTAAATACCAGTCCTACATCCACTAACAGTGAACAGTAAAATGTGAGACCTGCACACCTTACCTGCTTTCCATAGAGCAGTCCTTTGTTCGTTGTTGGAATTGAATGCTTTTGCAAATCTATGTGACTCTAATAAACAATCCAGTAGCTTAAAAAGTTGTTGTGACGTTAAAAAGCGGTACATTCCTTGGTCTTGAGTATCAACTCGAACATCAAAGTCCACTGCATCTCTCTTTGGAAAACAAACCACCACAGCATACACACATATAGTCACAACAATTTTAGTAAATTCAGAACTCAAAACTCCCCAAAGACCGGTAAGCCACAGAAAATCTGCTCTATCTTCACAGAAAACAGGGAGAAGCCCACCCTCTCTTACGCATCCTCATCACTGAGCACCACCTCCCATCACCCGTCCCTTCTGGCACCTGACCCTATGGTTCTGCGCCCTCCCAGACCCTGCAGTCCTTCCCATCTCCACTGCTCTGCAATCCCTCAGCTCCTCCCTTCTCTTTTCATTCAGTTTGGGGTTCATGGACCATGGCCTTAATCACTGTCTTTCCTAACCCTGAGCCTCCTCTTTTTAGTAACTGGTTGGCAAAACTTTGCCAACCCCACATCTGCAGCCATACCACCAATGTGGCTAGAGCAAAAGGACTCGTTTCTCTTTAGACCCAGTGGCTTGGGGTGCTCCCAGCGTTCATCTGACATTCCCTGGTCCATGTTCCTGCACCACCAGCTCCTGTTTTCACTTCCCTCCTCGAGTATCTAAAATGTTCTTCCCAATCTTATGTGGTAGATGATTTTTCTTCCCTTCTCAATAAGAAACTGGAAGCTGTTAGAGGAGATCTGCCACACCACCCCCAAATGCACCAATCTTCCTGCATCTGCATGCACACCCTCTGCCCTACACTGCCACCATGCATGAACTATCTCAGCTTCAATCCCAGACAATCCCCACTTCACACTAGGTACCATCCCCAGTCACTCAGAAATATTGCTCTAGCAACTGCCCAGTTCTCTCCTGCACTCTGTTTTTCTCTCACTACTGGCAAGCTCTCATCAGCAAACATGCTGCCATATTGCCAATCCGGAGAACAAACCAGAGCAAGCTCCTCTCTTGACACCTTCAGGCTCCTACAGCTACCACCCCAGTTCTCTGTGCCCTTCACAGCAAAACTGCTCGACAGAAGTATCCATATCTGCTATCCAATTCCTCTCTTCTCTCGTGCCCATTATGATTATGCTTCTGTCCTCAATGTTAAAATTGAACACATTATCAAGGTCACCAAGGTCCTCCAAATAGCTAGAGGGCAACATTCTCAGATGTAACATTACTTGACCTATCCAGAACATTTAACAAGCACTGATCACATCCTTCCTCTTAAAACATTTTCCTTTGACCTCCAGCAACACTTGACTCTTGCTCTGCCTGCCCCCCCCTTCTCAATCTCAGCCTCCACCCTTGGCTGTCACCAGGAGTGGGAGAGGAAAAGGCCCCAGGACCAGTCCCTGACCCTCCTCTCTGCTCTAGCCACACTCACTACCTCATGATGTCGCTCAGTCTCATGGTTGAAGATGACAATGTGGTGAAGGCCCCCAAATTAAATCTCTAGCCTGAGATCTGATCTGAAGCCCAGACTGTTACAGCTAACTTCCTACTTACACAAAAACAGCAGCTGCCCTCACACCTCCTTACCTGGGCTGCAGCTAAGTTTTCCGCATCTTCCTTTTTACTTGTGGCTGGGAAGAACACAATGTTGTCGATAGTCTGGATAAGCTCCAGCTGCACAACACATTTAATCAACAGGGCAGCAAACAATTTTTGTTCTGGAAATTCTGTGAGGAAACGAAATCCCCCCCAATGCACATGCAAACAAAAAATTATTTTGAATCCTTATAATTTCTATGACATTACAATGCTAAGAAACATTCACATGTATGAAAAGTAACCTTCTCACACTGAGAAGTTCTGCACACAGGCACTACTCAGTCAAGTTTAATCAATACTTAGAAACACCTTAGAAAACTAATATTCTAAATAAAAATATCTTACATGACTTAGAACAGTGAATATGTTCAAGATGGTTCCACTTGAACAAATTTTTAAATAAGATTCAGGTTATTCTTGAATAAAATATAACAAATAGATAAAAATCTAAAACTTAAATAGATTTACCATAAATCCAAGACCGACGTTTGAAAAGAAGTAATATAAGAACCTATGTTGTTAAAAAAAAAAGGAGCCAGATCTATGTGAGCCGGGAAGTGAGGGATAGCCAAGAACTCTCGTCAACCTATGCAGTGCTGTAGTTTAAACACAGCACACATTTTATTTGGATCCAGATTCGTAGCTGTAGCTAAAATTACTTATTTTCAAATATGCTTATTTCCATTGGCGCAGAAGTCTACGAAAAGTTATGCTAAGCACATTACTACAAAAGTAACCAAACGGCAAAGTAACAAAAGTGCTCCCCACAGTGCAAATTCCTCTCTTGGTGGTATGTACATAGCGGCCTTCCGCTATCCTGAACAAACGAGCCCCACAGGGTTCTTCTGACAATCCAGGAGACATTTCACTGACCTCTGTGGTTAAACAGTTAAGCAAATGTAGAAGCACAAGGTTAGGAAAGACGACTCATCTACTGAGATGCTGCGAGAGCAGCGACATGTGGCCCCAGATGGCCCGGATGGCCCAAACGCAAGGACAGACCTCGATCCTGGGCTCTCAGGGGCAGCATTTCCAGGGAGCTTTCCAGGAGGCAGACTGACTGCCTAAGGGAAGCTGCCTATTAATCAGCCTTGGGGTAATGGCTCCACCACTGGATGACTTATAATCCCTGTTTCTTTCTACTATAAAAAGTATTTTACTATAAATTCCCTTTTCTGATGCTAATCTGTAGAAGTTAAATTCATATTTTAGGGATTTAGGGGGGTAGAAAAATTACTTGCTTAGTTAATTCTTATTGAGGTCATTAATAAAGGTTCCTTTCCAGATATTTCTCAGAAATACTGTTCTATTTAACATTTGGTTCTCGATACTGGATCTCAAGTTAAAAAACAAAATAAAACAAAGAAACCCACAAGTCCCACAATTGTTTGTTCTTCTTACGTGTCTCCTTCACAGTCCTTTACTGCAGACACATTGACATGTAGCAGTCATTCATTCACCCCCTCATTAAAGGCACAAAAACATCTCAGTCCCTGGGGCAAAAGGCTCCTACTTGCACCTGGGCTCCAGAAGGGACTTAGCAGAAGGAGGATGTCTAAGAAGTTTCATTGTACGATAGGGAGCAAAGCTAAGCAGATTTTAAGTACATGGGACTGCAGGTAGTGACTGAAGACTAGATGGAGCAGTGGTGTTTTGTGAAAGTGTGCAGAAAGAATGAGGCAGCTGCCCTTCAGACAGGGCGAAGTACTCAGGTCTGTGCTGTGATTCTCTGAGTAGGAGAGAGTCAGATGACAGCTGTCCTCCCTCATCAAACAGTGGAGCTGCAACCTGATCACCAAGTGAAAGGGCTCAGGGGGACATGGTGGCCATTTGTTCTTCCTCCAGCTCCAACAGTTCCAGGATGAACCTTACCTAAAACATTTTCGGGGAGCAAGAGCGGGATGTCTGGCATAAGGACAGCAGTCTGAGCCTTCACAGTGGGGCTGGGGAGCAGCACCCCTGCTCCAGGAAAAGACATATTCCCAGATTATGCCAAGAGAAAACATCCTCATGTATGATGACCAACTGTTCCCCCTACAAAGCTAGGTACATTTTAAGTTTAGTCTTGGGCCAAGAGAGAGAGAAAGGCCACTCACTTATTCTGTCCTCGTTATACCTTCCAGTTCGGCTGAAGCTGAATGGATTCCTATATCAAGCCATTTCAGATAATAGGAATAAAAAATGATAATGGCCACTCACTGCCACCTGTCTCCTCTTTCACAAGTTAGTAAGATACAGTGACTGAAGCTAGAAGCTCCTTTCAAGGAGGATACCAAAGTCTGTCTTCTCGCAAGAACAACTGTAAGCACTTAGGATTAATAAAAAATTCCCTAAAAATAATTAAAATGGATCAATGACCTAGAAGAATAAAACTCTTGAATGACAACATTGGGAAAAATCTTCATAACCTTGAATTTGGCAATGGATTCTTAGCTATGACACCAAAAGCATGACCAACAACAAAAGAGAAAAACAGATAAACTGGACTTCATCAAAATTAAATACTTTCGTGCATCAGAGGACATTATCCAGAAAGTGAAAAAGATGACCTACAGAATAGGAGAAAAAGAAATACTTGCAAATAATGTATCTGATAAGTGTCTAGTATCCAGAGTATGTTACAAACTCTTACAATTCAACTACAAAAAGACAAACAACCAAATTAAAAATGGGCAAATAATAGAAATTTCACCAAAGAAGATATACAAATGGCCAATAAGCACATGAAAAGATGCTTAACATCACTAATCATTATGGAAATGCAATGCACAAGTCAAAACCACAGTGAGGTACCACTTTGTACCCACTAGGATGGCTATCATTTAAAAAACAAAGGTGTTGGCAAAGATACGGAAAAATCGGCATTGCTGTTGAGAATGTAAAATGGTGCAGGTGCTGTAGAAAACGGTTTCATGGTTCCTCAAAAAGTTAAACATAGAATTACCATATGAACCAGCAATTCCACCCCCAGCTAAAGAACTAAAAACAGGTACTTAAACAATACTTGTACTCGAATGTTCATAGCAGCACTATATTTGATAACCAAAGGTGGAACCAACCCAAATGTCCATAAGCAGATGAATGGATAAACCAAACATGGCATATATATGCACATAGTGGGCTATACTCAGCAATAAAAAGGAATGAATTACTTTTTCATGCTACTACAGGATGAATCTTGAAAACGCTGTGCTAAGTGAAAGAAGCCAGACGCAAAAGGTCAGATATTGTATGACTCCACTTATATGAAATACCCCGAACAACCAATCCACAAACACGGAAATCAGATTGGTGGTTGCCGGGGGCGGGGGAAGGGGAGAATAGGGAGAGGCTACATGGTGGTTATCTGTGCTAAGTGAAAGAAGCCAGACGCAAAAGGTCAGATATTGTATGACTCCACTTATATGAAATACCCCGAACAACCAATCCACAAACACGGAAAGCAGATTGGTGGTTGCCGGGGGCGGGGGAAGGGGAGAATAGGGAGAGGCTACATGGTGGTTATTGGGTTTCCTTTTCGGGGTGATGAAGACGTTTTGGGACTAGAAAGAAGTGGTGATTGCACAATACTGTGAATGTATTAAATGCCACTGAATTGTCCACTAAAATGGTTACTTTTGCTATGTCAATTTCCCCTCAATTTTTAAAAAGTGCTTAAAGCTGCCTTGTTCTCTACTCTAAGGAGGCGGTCATCTTTCCTAGGTGTTAACATTTTCCTTCAGCAAATGAAACTGAACCAATTTAGTAAAAAAGTGGAGGGGTTCCCCCTTTTCTGTGAACAGAGGAGGGTAGGAACAAAGGTGGCTGTGGATCCCTATGTAGAGATGTGGCGTGGGCAGCAGTGGAGGGAAATGAGCACAAGTAGGGAAGCAGTGTGGCAAGGCTTGCTCTTTGGAAAGCTGGAGCTGCTGCTTAGTAAGCAGTGGCCCTCACCACTGCCCTCGTGATGGGCGGAGGGAGGCACGTTAGGTTCCACCTCTTCAGAGAGAACACGAGGGTGGCATGCAGAAGGGAACAGGGAGGGAAGACTCGTGCTCAACACAAACTTTAGCTGAATGCATTGTGGAAAAAGCTGATATTGCAGTGTTAGTAGAGTTCTTGACCCTCCACAAGAGAACACCTATCAGGGGATGTCCAAGCTGGGACAAACACAGTGAAGAAGTGACTACACAACCAATTACAGTACATGCTTGTTAATTTTTATTTTTATTATTAACATGCTGGTTAATAATAAAACTAAAACCAAAACTGTCATCCTTTTCCCACATAAAATACACAATTTGTTGTTATTTAGAGAAATAACTCACTTGCTGTAGATTTAAGTTTGTTGATTTCTTCATTCACAGTAGAGGCAGAGACCAACGGTCCTTGCTGTCTATTATCTGCAGATCTTGGTTGAATAGAATCATGGATATCTACAGATTTCTGTGATATTGTATCCTAATAAAATAAAAAATTCATCATAAGATGGACAATAAAGCACACGGATGAAAATATTTTAAATTATTATGCTGTTTTTAAAAAAATTATGTCCAGGGGGCCGGCCCGGTGGCGCACTGCTACAGTGCGCCACTTGAGAGCGCGGTGGCGCTCCCGCAGAGGGTTCGGATCCCACATACAGACTGGTTCCCGCTCACTGGCTGAGCGAGGTGCGGGCGCAACACCGAGGGTTACGATCCCGTTGCCGGTCCCGGTCCGGTATGGGCGCGACACTGAGGGTTGCGATCCGTTGCCAGACACGAAAAAAGACAAAAAGGAAAAAAATAAAAAATAAAAATAAAAAAATTATGTCCAAAAAATTTACATTATGTCCCTATGCAAATGACATTCTACACATTGTGACTATACACACAATGAGAAAATTATTTAAAATTACCTATACATGGATAAAAGCTTTTCAGACAAAAGCTTCCTTGCTTACCCTCACTGGGCTCAGGCCTGATATTGTTGAATAGCAAGATAAAAATGCTAAGCTTCACTGCGTGGAAAAACCAGTGAGCAATACCCATGAGTGTTCATGAAATCTACATAGAAGATGTGTTTGACAGAGAGAGGGGAGATTTCACAAGCTTTGTGAAAGTTGATCCCAGGGAAGCTCTGCAGGGGTGAGTTTAGGGAAGGATCTTCTGTCACCCAAGGAACCAGGGACCAGAAAAGTCAGAGTGGGGTGACTAACTAGAAGAAGTGTCACAAAGAGAAGCTGGACATTGGAGTCTAACAAGACCTATACGAGAATTCAGCTCCAGCATTATTTACAGCAGAACTTTGGGAAAATGATTAGTCTTCCTGAGCTGAGGTTTTGTGATCTGAAAATAGAGATGACACTTTCCTTACAGGTTGTTAAGAATTAGAGATAATAAATCCAAAGCTCTAGCACAGCGTCAGACAATAAATGGCAGCTGACACTACTACTATTTGAGCTTTACTTTGTTGTAACATTAAAGCACACTTGGAAAAAACAGAGAACTCGGTTTCAGGAGCTCTGAGCTCCTCTTATTGTGACCTAACAGTCCCGAGCCTGAAGCAACCTTACCTGGAGTGTGAATGGAAGACAGGCCTGGGTTACCAGAAGGAGTGCTAATCAAAGTAGCATTTTAACTGGGACTTAAAATATCATACATAACTTATGATCTTTCATTTCCTGTTCTAAATAAAGTGGAGATAACATGTACCAAACCTGGTCCACAAAACTCTTAGAAGAGGCAAATGTAAAAAGATTTTTAAAAGTAAAGTGTGACTTCTGGTCAAGATGGCAGAATAGATGGTCCCCAGCATCAGTCTCTCCCACAAATCAACCAATTTACAACTATAAAAAAGCAACGGCAGCCAAGCTGGGGCTGCTAGAGCTCAGGGGAAGAGGAGGAGAGACCTACGGAGTACATGAAGGTAGGAGAAGCCATGATGAGATAAAGAAAAACTGCTCCAACTGTTTCGAGCCCTGGCTGCTTCAAGGCTAGAGCTGGTGAACGCACATAGTAGGAGCTGGCAAAAGCCACAGCTGTGCCCTTTGGATGAAGTTGCTTGGAGGCAGCAGGGGAGAAGAGAGCCTTGGTAGACCCCAGGCCAGCAAGACCACTAAAAGGGTTCCTGTGGACCCCCAAAGGAGGGAGAGGCCACAACAACTGAAAAAAGGAGCCACTCATGGCCGGCGAGTCACCGCAAGGGACTGGAGCATGGCCCATCCCACAGGAAGTGTTTGTAGCATGGGCGGTGGGGGAGACAGGCCCACCAAGAGAACACTGGGGCACAGCAAGAACAGAAGATCTGCACCCCAAACAGCACAGGACCACTCAGAAGAGACTGGTCAGGAATACAGAACTGCAGAGGATGCAGTTTGCTGAAAATACTCAGGCCCAGACCAGAGTTTCTACACAACCCAGGTGCACCAGATTTTGCTAGACCCGGAAGTACCTATGAAGTCAACCATTAAAACCTGAGGTGCACAAAAAGCCTTCCCCAAAGAATCAACACGATTGGACAAGGGGCATAAAGGATAGGTACAATTTGTAACCATATACATACTGATAATATTGGTTTGATCAACACATGTCAACATTGAATCCCAAAATACCAATTATGATTCAATTAAAAAAAAAAAAAAAAACCCTGTAAAGTCAACCATTAAAACCTGAGCTGCACAAAAAGCCTTCCCTAGGGAATCAGCAGCAAAGCAGCAATTTAGCTAAACCACACAGCTCAGGTACTGGTCCCCACAGGAAGTTCCCCCATTTTAGAAGTAAGCAAAGGTCAACAAATTAGTTCCAGCGCAGTGTTTAAGTGGTGGGAACAGCAAATAATCCAACACAGAACTGAAAGAAAAAAAAAAATACCCACAACCAGAGACAAAGTTTGATATTAACTAGTAAAGGTCTCTTTTCACCAAAGAACACCTATAACACCTAAAAGGACCAGAAATCCCCTGGGCTACCAAGCCAGAAAGGGGGTACAGCCAGGGTCCTCAGCAATGCCCCCAACACAGGCAACCAGTCCCGAGGGTGGGGGACAAGGGCCTTGGCCACACCCCCGACAATCCCAGCAATGACCACTGAGCAATTGCAGGAAGCAACCTGGGCTCTCCCGAGCCAGGGTGGTGACGGGCCTTGGGCCTCAGCCACACCCCCCAACCCCAGCAGTCAGCCCAGCAGCTACCACTGAGACACCAAAAGAAGTGCCCCAGGCTCTCGTGAGCTCGGCCAGTGGGGTCCTTGGGCCTTGGCCACACCCCAACACCCACAGCCAGCCCAGTGGCTACCACCAAGCTGCCACAGGAAGCACTCTTGATTCTCCCAAACCAGGGCAGTGGGGGGCCTTAGGCCTTGGCCACTCCTCTCTGACATGGGCAGCCAGCCCAGGTGATGACCACCAAGCTGCAGCAAGAAGAGCCCTTGGTTCCCGAGCTGGGTTGGTGGGGGGGTGAAGGCTTTTGCTACACATCCCCCTGACATCTGCACCCAGCGCAGCTGTAACCAAGCCACTACTAGAAGTTTTCTGTTCTCCCCTATGGGAATGAGGGGGGTGCCACAGGCATCAATCCCACCCCTCCTCCTTCCATCACATTTACTTCCCCTTTCCCCTCTCCCTGTCCCTCCCAACTGCTCTGCAACAACGTCCTAGAATGTAAAAAAGGAAAAAAACATTAATAAAATTACATTTTCTTCAAAAAAAAAATAATAATAAAATAATAAAAGTAAAGCACTACATAAATCTAAAGCCATATCATTATGATGGTTCTTATCTATCTTTGTGTTTATCCATATGAAGCTTTTAGTAAAAATTGTATGAATGCAATAGTGCATTTATTTGACCAAAATGGCCTAAAATACATTTTTAAATAAAAACATGTATGTAAAAATGCTTATAGCAATACTTATAAAGCGTTAGGACAATGTTTATTGCTTAAAAATTATTATAAAACAGAAATGTCCCAAAAGAAAAGAAAACAAAAAACAGAAATGTCCCCTTGTAACTTAGACATTTTAACAAGTATATTTCAAGGGATGAATTAATTAGTTATTAGAATTAAAAATGTATTGGGCTGGCCTGGTGGCGCACTGGAGACTGCGCTGCTTGGGAGCGCGGCGGCACTCCCGCCGAGGGTTCAGATCCCATGTGGAGACCGGTTCCCGCTCACTGGCTGAGTGGGGTGCGGGCGCAACACCGAGGGTTGCGATCCCGTTGCCGGTCCCCGGTACGGGTGCGACACTGAGGGTTGCGATCCCATTACCGGTCAGTAAAAAAGACAAAAAGGAAAAAAAAAAAAAGAATTAAAAATGTATTGTCTTACTGAAGATAAATGAAAGCACGAATTTTTAAATTTTTTTGGTTAATGGCCCTTTTGAATACTCTGATGATTTCTAAGAAGTTTCTCCCCAGAAATCTAAACATTTACAAAAACTAGGTCATGATATTGGGGGTTTAAAAACCTTTTGTATTAGAGGAAGTTTGAATGTTAGGTATACAGCTTTCTCAATTTTTCTGATTAACCAATGTAAATGAGGATAATTTTTTGGTAATCTTTTCATTTCTAGAATAGCTCTGTACCAGAACTAGTATGCCATACTTCCCTTTTTAAAAAAGAACTCTTTCAAACCCTTTAAAAGTGGAAAAGCCCCATGAAAGAAATCTCCAAAATAGATTTCTATTAAAAAAAAAACCAAAAACTACATATAAGTAATATTAAACATATTAATAAATAATGGAGCTGGGGCTGGGGAGGAGGGGGTTAGTATAAAAAGGGACCTGTACTTGTTATCCATGTTCTTCTGTACTATTTAAAAATAATCTTACAGGGCCAGCCCGGTGGCGCACTGCTACAGTGCGCCGCTTGGGAGCATGGTGGCGCTCCTGCCGAGGGTTCGGATCCCACATATAGACCGGTTCCCGCTCACTGGCTGAGCGAGGTGTGGGCGCAGCACCGAGGTTTGCGATCCTGTTGCCGGACACGAAAAAAGACAAAAAGGAAAATAATAATAATAATAATAATCTTACAGTAATAGGGTATTTTTCTACTTCTAATTTTTAAAGATTAATTCTTGAGTGTACAGTAAGCAATAATTCAGCTAACAATGGCAGTGAAAAAATGCCACAATTTATTGGCAAAATAAAGTAGAAGCAAGGAGCAAAGAAGGACAAGGAAAGCAGGGTGAAAGGAGAAATGGCAGACAGCAGAAGTGGCGGTGGAGGCAGTGGCTATTAAGAGACTAGAAGCCGAGAGAGGGTGCTGCAGCTCTCATAGGAGCCTGGCAGTCAGAAGGAGGAGTCTGTGAGCTGGTCTAGGGGCACCCCTTGCTCACCACACCAAATCTAGGAGCAGACACAGTCATGGTGGTGACTTTACCTGTATTACCTGATTCAATCCTCGTCACCAACTTTACGCATTAGGGTAAGTGACTTGCTGAAGGCCACAGACCTAGCCAGTGCAGAGCCAGGATTTAATTTGGGCTGACAGCAAATCCCACACTGCAAACTTTACACTGTATGGCAGAGGGAGCAAAACTGAAAACCAGTGCAAACTCATCCTGGGCTTGTAAAAGGATGCTCTAAGAAGTAGTGGGTTCTGTGATGATTGAACAATTTCAGCAGGTCAGAGACATGGAGAAATGTGGGCTCCATATGCCAGATGTCACAGTTCTCATGAAACATCTCTTCTTTAAATTTAATTAGACAAATTATACTCAAACTAGTAGATGCCCTGGGAAGGCAATCAACATTAGGGCTAATAAAAAGCTTGAATAGTATAAAAGGGCTGGAGGAGGTATTGTAGAACCTTTCTAGCACTTATGAGAGGTAAATTAACACCAATTGCTAAACATAGAAACTGGATAAATTTCAATATTCATTTAGAAATTAATTTTATGATGCTGTCCTAAGTATTAAAATACAGGTTATACTTAAATCATTCAAAGTTTGGCATGTTCACACATGTGCACAAAGTATTTGATAGATATTTACACACTGGGAGACACAATTATGGTCTGACTTTGGAGTTTTGGCAGATCTGGGTTCAAATTCTGGCAAGTTTCCCTACTAGCTTTTTTTGGGTGCGTGTGATCCGAACCCTCGGGCGGGAGCGCCGCCGCGCTTCCCAAGCGGCGCACTATCCAGTGCGCCACCGGGCCGGCCCTGTAAAATCTAAGTTTTAATTATTGACAATTAAAAGTTTTAAAAGCTGTGGGGGACAAATCAGGTCAGTGGGAATTAGTTTCCTACCTATGACCTACGAGGTTTAAAATTCAAGGGTGAGAACAGTAGAAATTTGAATAAGGCCTACAGATTAGATAATAGTATTGTTTCAATGATAATTTCCTGATTGCTAATTAGACTCTGGTTATATAAGTTATTTTTCACCCTGTCAAGGAAATATACACTAAAAAAAATTAAGGGATAAAAGGACACCATATTTACAAATTACTTTCAAAGAATTCAGAAAACCATGTGTGTAGGGGGGCAGGGGAGTGAGAGAAAAAGGAGGAGGGAAGGATAAAACCAATGTAGTAAAATGACAACATTTGGAGAGAGCTGGTATAATGGTTAGTTTTATATGTCAACTTGGCTAGGACATAATAACAATGTCCTATATGCTTATGACAAATACTTAAGCCAAAGAACTAACAATTAATTCAATTAAACACTAATCCAAGTGTTGCGATGAAGATAGATGTGGTTAACATCTATGATTAGTTGACTTTAAGTAAGTAAAGGAGATTATCCTCAAATTCTGTGTGGGCCTCATCCAATCAGTTGAAAGTCCTTAAGAACAAACAGATCCTGAGGAAGAAGAAACCTTACTTGTGGACTGGAGCTTCAGCCCCTGTCCAGGATTCCAGCCTGCAAGCCCACCAAACAAATTTCAAACTTGCCAGCCCCCACAATCACATAAGCCAATTCCTTGAAATACAATGTCTCTCTCCAACTAGTTCTGTTCTCTGCTAAAGCCCTGAGAGATTTTGATACTACAAAATGGGGTGCTGCTGTAACAAATACCTAAAAATGTGCAAGTGGCTTTGGGAAGTAAGTAATAGTAGAGGCTGAGTTTTGTAGCATATGATAGAAAAAGCCCAGATTGCCTAGAAGAGACTGTTGGTAGAAATACGGACACTACATGTGTTTCTGGAGAGGATTCAGAAAAAGGTAAAATGTGTGGTACAGAAAGCTTCTACCACCTTACAGAGTACATACATAGCCACGAACAGAATGTTAGCACAAATATGAATGTAAATAGGTGCTTTGATGAGGTCTCAGAAGGAAATCAGGAACATGTTACTGGACAGTGGAAGAAAGGTAACCCCTGTTTCAAAGTGGCAGAGAACTTGGCCAAATGGTGGTGTACTGCTGGGTGGGAAACAGATTAACTGAGATTTCCAAGCAAAGTGTTAAAGGTGTGGCCTGGTTTCTCCTTGCTGCTTACAGCAAAATGCAAGAAGAAAGATAAGCTGAGGAAAGAACTGTTAAACAAAAAGAAACTAGCACTTGATGATTTGGAAGGATCTTAGCCTATGCAGGTTGCAAAGGATGCTAAAATTAGGAATTTCATTGTTAGAAAAACATGCTTTAGAGAGAAGGCCAACCAAAGTTATGGCTAGACAATTTTTGCTAAAGAGATTAGGTATGTGACTAATGAATCCAATCAACCATCTCTGCAGAAGCCAAGAACGGAGTCGGATTACCCAGGAAGCCAAGAACGGAGTAGGAAAGATTGGTGGATAATCCACCTGTTTAATGGCATGGATCCTTAACAAATACAGGAGACCCACAAGGATTTTGAGAATAATACACCAGCAGAAATAGAGGTAGCCTGGATTGAAGGGACAGAAAGAGGGTCAAATGAAGGAAGGCTGTCAGACTCTTGGGGTTCTACAGGCAGGAAATGGGCTGATAGAGCTAATTGGCTGCAAACATTTGCCGATCTTTAAGAAAAAGGAGAAATCACTGAGAGGGCAGAGCTGCAGGCCCAGGAGCAAGGAGACATGGGCCCAGCAGGTGGAACATTAAGCCACAGAGAATTATTCTCAGGCCTTAAAACTTAAAATTTGCCATCCTGGGTTTCAAACTTACTTAGGACCAGTAACTTCTTTATTCCTTCCAATTTCTACCTACTGGAAAGAGAATATCTGTCCTATTCCTGTCCCATCATTGTATTTTGGATGCTGGTAACTTGTTTTCTAGATTCACAGGTCAATAGACGGAAATAAATTTTGCCTTAGAATAGATCATACCCCAAGTTTCAGCCATTCTTGATCTAGGTGACTGAGATGACAAGATTTGGGACTTCTGATATGATGACATTGAGATGGGATTTTGGGTTTAGTGTTGATGCTGTAATGAGTTGAGACTTTTGGGGATCTTAGGAAGGGGTGAATGTCTTTTGCCTTTGGCATGAACATGAATTTTTCTAGAGGGTAAATTGGTCCAGAAGGTAGATTTTAGTGGGTTGAACAGAGGCCCCCAAAAGATATGTCCAAGTCCTAACCCCTGGTACCTGTGAATGTTACTGTACTTGGAAATGGGGCCTTTACAGTTGTAATTAAGTTAAGAACCTCGAGATGAGATTAACTCTAAATTCAATGACTAATGTCCTCATAAAAGAAAGGAGAGGGAGATTTGACACACACACGCACACACGCACGCGTGTGCTCACTGGCCATGTTTAGATGGAGGCAGAGATTGGAGCGGTGTGTGTCCAAGCCAAGGAATGCCAATGGTTGTCAGCAGCCACCAGAACCTGATAGAGGCACAGAAGGATTTTCCCTTAGAGCCTTTGGAGGGTGGCCCTGCTAACTCCTTGATTTTGGACCTCTGGTCTTTAAAACTGTTATGATAAACTTCTGGTGTTTTAAACCACCGAGTTTGCAGTAAATTGTTACAGCAGACCTAGGAAACCAATACGCTTGATGAAGGATATGTTAGAATTCTTTGCAAGGTGAAATTATATCAGAATAAAAGGTATAAATAAAATAAGGTCCAAAAATATCTACATCTTGGCATGGATATCTCTATGTAATCTGGTACCTGTCTCTTACAACCCTTGAAATCATTTTACTCTATGTCTTATATTAAAAAATAACTTAAAATATCTCCTTCATAGCAATGACAGAGTTAAATTTTAGTTATCTGTGGAATTTACCACCATGAAATTTAACTTGAAAATTCTACATAGCAAATAATACCATCTTTTTAAAAGAGCTGGACTCAGTGCTATGGTTTGAATGCTTATGTCCTCTCCAAAATTCATGTTAAAACAATCTCCAATGCAACAGTATTAAGAGGTGTGGCCTTTACGAGGTTATTCTGCCCTCATAAATACAATTAGTGCCTTAGAAAAGAGCTGGAGGGAACTAGCTAGGCCCTTTTGCCTTTCTGTCTTCTGCCACATGAGGACTCTGCAAGAAGGTGCCATCTTAAAAGAGAGAAACCTTCACCAGACACCGAACCTGCTGGTGCCTTGATCTTGGACTTCCCAGAATCCAGAACTGTAAAAAAATAAATTTGTATTATTTATAAATTACTTAGTCTCAGGTGTTTTGTTACGGCAGCAGGAACAAACTAAGACACTCACAGATTATAAGAATTTGACCCATGGTAAAATTACTTATCACAAATAGTTAATTCTAAATGTGATTTATTAAAACTTACCAATGGTTTTTCACTCACAGGAGATGGAGGTGGTGGAGCAGTTTCTCCAGAAGTGGGATGCCAGGTCAAAAGCCTTTAAGACATCAAAATCACACTCATCACAGGGGAAGGGGGTTAGGATTGGGGGAGCGGGGCATGCTACATGACATATCCAACACAATTTGAAATGGGTGCAAAAAAGTCACAAGAATATACCAAAAACAGTCCACCTTTGCCTACTACTAAGAGCAATTTGCTGAAAAACAACTAGTAAGAAGTTTAAAGTATGTACATCAAAAATAATTAAGTAACATTTAATGTAATTAAAAGGGCAATCTGGTCATCAGTTTAACAATAAAAAATACTTTCTGAAAAGTCTCAAAAACCTTAAACCTACTTTTTCTAAGTATTTATCTCATGAAATATTTTCCAAAGATTTTTTAAAAGTTTGAGACTTTTCAAAAAATTCATAAAATTAAAACTATAAACTCAAAATCCAAAAAACTCCTCAGATGATATATTTTTAAATGTATAAAAATAAGGCAAAATTTGGTTCAAAAGAGAAACTAACTTGCCACCCTGAATCAGGGGCTTGGGAAAGATGATTAAGGAATAATTTCTTTCTGAGAAGCAGGAGCTCCTGGGGAATGGTGCAGATAAATGACAAATAGATCGTTTCAGTTGAATGTGGAAAGTCCTCTGATACAGATATTTTCTATTAAGAGATGCTTATTAGTTGATCTTTAAGGTCATATATATTATCCTGAGTGTTTAATTCAATAAATTAAAACAGATAAAGCTCTTACAAAATAGAACTGTCCAACTGGTTTTTGTAAAGATTTCACTGGGACATCAGCTAGGCAAGAATTTATACTATCTTTGACATAAAAGGTCACAGATTAACTGACACATGGATCACTTATCAGTTACTAACATTGCTCCAACAAAAAAGTACACCAAAAAGTAAGAAAAATTATACAATAGTTGGAAACAGTATAGTTCTGCCTAGAGAACGCTTTTCTAGGGGTGTGTTTCTTTTATTTGACTTCTTATTTACTACTGATTAGGATATTTACAAGGGAATTATAAGAGTACAAACATTTAACTCATCTCAAAGAAAAGTTTATGAAGCTTAAAAATCTGGACTAATTGATAATATAGTTTTGTGCCAGTGCATATCTGTGTCTACTTTATAAGATGTTTTAAGAAGGAGTCTACCTGTAGATTTAAAAATTGTACATCTAAGACAAACTGTGCAGATCAGAAAGCCCCCAGGGTTAAGCTGAGATGTAAATTCGAGTCTGTTCTACAAATAATCCAGGTGCTATCAGTGTCAGCCAGATTACGTCTTAGTTTCCCCATTGATAAAAAGTACCTCACTATAATTCAATTCCAAACTAATCCCTTAGAAAAAGATGATAATTAATTGTAAAATATAATATGTGCAAATAGATTTTCCTTAGATTATTAAATCTACAGTAACTAAAACCAATGCTGAGTTTTCTTTCTTTTTTTTTTTTAACTCAAAATTACTGCTTGGTTTGACTGTATAAAGAAAAGCCTTATGCAATCATTTCATTATGACCCAAATTTTGGATTATCAGACTAAAGGTTTTGGTTTACTAAGAATTTAATTTATGTACTTGTTATGGTTTATATGCATTCGATTTGTAATAAATCTGAACCCATGTAACATTGAGATGTGCCTAAAAGGATTTCTGTTATGAGAAATCACTAGTCACTATCAAATTCATTTGACGTACAAATATAAATGTAAGATTGTATAAAATCTTCTTACGCATGTGGGATTGTGGTTTTGAAGATATCCAGTGTGCAGTTACAGGTTTTATCCCAGATTTCTAGGGTAAATTTTTCACCATTCAGAATAACAACATTCTCTAAGCAGTTTGTACCAGATCGTGCCAACTGTTCATTGTCTAGAAAAGAAAAGAGCAATTCATTTACATATTACCAGGGTCACATTTAACACTTTGTTTCACATATCTGATACAGACCTACCTTGCTGCACACACCAGTATAGCTGGGCAAAAATATCATCCAAAAGTACATCACTGAGTACTTCTAAATACTGGGTGAATACATCACAGATTGCATAAAGTGCGTGATTGCAAGTTGTTGTCATCCATTCAGCTTTCTGAAGAAAAAAGTTATTAAATGAAGGTCATAACATTCATCAACTACTAGAATTGAAAAAGAATTATGTTTGCACATTTAAAATGTAAGGTTGTTAGTGTTCTTTTTGGACCACTTAATTCCTGCTTAATTCCCACTTAATTTTACTTCATATTTTCTACTCAAAATAAGAAGTCACTGTGTAATACTAAAGAAAGCTACTGATGTTTTATATTTGTGACAAGATCAAAATTAGGAAAAGAAACCGAAAGTTCAACAAAAACACTGAAAACAAAAACCAATCAACTAACTCTGTTCTATCCCCAGTATTCTTGTTTATAAAGACATACTATTATATTCTAATACCTTAAAGAAAATAGGAATCCTTTTCTGTTCAACATGCTTAATTTATTAAAACACTAAAATGTATTGAAGAAAATATTAAGAATCATTTAATTTGACTATACTAAATGAGAATTTTGTGTTCTCTTACCTCTGTCTGCTGTTCTGGCAATTTCATATTGTCAAAGATTCTGAAAACAATTCTAAATAAATCCTGCCACCAGTGTTTTTCGTAAGTGTGGCCGTATGTTTTCATTATTTCAAACATTACTGTTAAACCCCTAAAATGACAAAATATAATTAGGAAAGGTATAATGCAAAAACACATCCTTCTCCTAAAATAGTTTGTACAGTTTACAAAACCACTAAAAACAGAAAGTTTAAAACTAGTCTTTAACTCATGATACTTGGTTTTAAGAAATTTAAGTTGTAAAACATCAGGTTTCTTTAGGACACATCATTCAGGAAAAACCTTAAGACCTTGGCCTTAAATTTTTTCTTTATTTTACTTTTTCATAGTTCTACCCAACTATACCAGCATTTAAAGATTGTAAAAGAAATTAGAGATTAAAAAAAAAATCATCATTTTAGTGAATATTAATTTTGTGTCACTACAGCTAAGGAAGGAAGTGCATCCACAGCTGTCTAAGAACAAATATTAGATTTTGGAAAGTCTTTTCCAAAGAGCTATGGGGATTTTTAGTTAACACTATAAACCTTGTTCATACAATATTCCCAAACAAAAGGGTTTATAAAACTAATCCACTAAGGCATAAGCTTCATGAGGGCAGGGGTAGGTCTGTTTTGTTTCCTGCTGTTTCCAGGCAAAGAGCACTACTCCTTACCTATGAGGCAAGCAATTAGTATTTGTTGAACAAATACACTACTTAGTATCACAATAACTAGCTTTTGAATAAGTGTTAAAACCGAAACTCAAAATTGCCTTCCTGATTCCTTATTATCTTTCTTGAAATAATCTTTATGTGACCATTAAAAAGCTTGATCTTTTCTCTGTTACTTTTGTTTTGGCAAAATATAGGCATCCTTTAATTTAGAAATGGTAAATGTTTCCAGAAGTCTGATGGTAAACCAGAACAAAAATTTTTTTTAAAGGCTCCATAAGGACTGGAACATGTTTTAAACTCATTTGCTGCTATGCTGCCCCCAGGCTTAGTACATGGTAGGTTTTCAACAAATATTTGTTAAGTGAATGTGTAAAATAACATTACAGTAGTTGAGTCCTATGGCAAATTTGCAATAGTCTATTTGATCCCTAAGATACCATTTGTAATACGACCAGTGGTAAAGAAACTGTAGTAGAGAAACTCCTGTACAAGAAACAGTCCTCCACAGAGACCTGTAAAATAACATTACAGTAGTTGAGTCCTATGGCAAATTTGCAATAGTCTATTTGATCCCTACGATACCATTTGTAATACGACCAGTGGTAAAGAAACTGTAGTAGAGAAACTCCTGTACAAGAAACAGTCCTCCACAGAGACCCCTGTCAGAATTTCACTACTGGATGCTAGACCCATAGCTCCCCGCTTACAAGAGAAAGAGGCTCCTACTTCCTCCACCTGTTGAGATCAAAGTCCATTCCCTCCCACTCCAAGTAATGGATCCCATGGCTGGGGGTAAGAGGACGTGGGCGATCCTGTTATTTCCAGGCCCCAAAGCAAACAGAGATCAATAGTATCCAAGGACTTTTAACTGCTGAAGATGTCTTTTTTAAAAAGTAATATTTAAGTACTAGTGTAGGCAAAAAGTATTTAAGATTTTAGGTTAATTATTTAACTCAATCTACAGAATTTTGGGAGAATCAATTGAAAATGCATGTGAAAGTCCTTTTTAATTTTAGTGTTATTCAAATCATAGTGTTGCATTTTTAAATGTAACCTAAATAACAGCCCATATAAATTCTGGGGTAAAGTAGGAAAATCAAAGGCCATCACTGAACAAAGATTACTGTTCTCTTTCCTCTCCTTTACTTACTAGAATACACACATTATCTTTTCTTTAACAATTAGAACCCAGACATAAATTGAACAAGGTATATGGTGAGAAGCAAGGTATCACAGTCCCAGGCAAGGACAGGCTAAGAAAGAAGGTAGGTCATCGATCAAATAGCCTTCTACAAATAAATAAGGGTGAGGAGGGGGTGCTAAGTTTATATGACTTGTTAGTCATATGTTAGTTACTCCACTGGGGTGGATGAACATTTGAATTAGGGGCTATCTTGAATCTGAACCAGTTCCTAACAGGTCTATTGATAAACAGTCCACCATGCCTAAATACAAGAGGTCTTCAAAAAGTCCACGGAAGATGCGTATTATAAAAAAACTGTGCATGGACTGCAAAATGTTAGTACCAAAATAAACTCATACTAATTTGTTTATTTATGACATCTGAAGCAATTTCCTGCAGTTTTCTAACTTCTGAATGGCAACAGTCAATACCTCTGTGAACCACAGCTGTAGTAAATATCTGAAAGTTGGTGGTGGCTCCATTGACTTTCCACTCTCCAGTCCAAGCATCTAATTTTCTGAATTAATCCCTTACTAATTAATTATGTAGAATAGTTTCAGTTTTATGAATGAAACCTGACTGACAAAGGAATTACTAAGAAATTCAATAAATTAGGTGATAGATGAGTATACGACCCGGATCAGGAGGTGAAGGACTTTGTGGAGGGATAAAATAACATGAAAAAGCAAAGAAATATGAAAAGAAAGCGCATAGTACTTTTGTAAATGTTATGCAGTTATTACAACTACAGACTCTATCTTGAGATGTATAGGAATAACAGAATGTAGTATCAGAAGAGTTTAGACTCAGATTACAAAGGGGATAATCTGATCAATTCTGTTTCAGTAGGTGTATTTATTAGAAACCAATTTATCAAATCAACTATTTTCTAAATTTATAAAAAATCAATATTAGGAATATTCTTTTCGAAGACAGTCAAAAATATGAATAATATAATCTCTATAAAATAGTTCTCATTGAAGTAAATATATTCAACTAACACAGTCAGTGAATGAGTTTATAAATGTATTACTCATGACTATAAATGCATTTCTCACTAATGTACTCTTACCTAAGAATATACAATTATATGTTCAACTAAATATCAAGAATATATTTAATATATTCAACATGTTCAATATATTATAGAACTTCACTGTCCAATTCATTAGTCACTAGATAGATGTTATTACTGAGCTCTTGAAAGGTGGCTAGTCTGAATTGAAATATGCTGATTGAGTAAAATACATACAGAATTTAGAAGACTTAGTACAAAGAAAAAAATGCAAGGAAAATAATTTACAACTTTTACTGACTATATGTTAAAAAAATAATATTATGGATATACTGTGTTAAATAGAATGTGTCATTAATTCTACCTATTTCTTTTTCATGTTTTTAAAGTGACTATTAGAAAATTGAAAATTACTAGGTTGCTCCAATTTGTGGCTCGTATGACATTCCTATTGGCCAATGCTGTTCTAGAGCATATGAGGGTACTTCAAAAAGTTCATGAAAAGATTCGTGTTATCTTTTAATTTCATTTTTTCACAAACTTTTTGAAGTACCCTCATATGTGTTTTCTGAACATATTAATGAAAATTATATTTTAAAGTAAACTATACTATGTTCTATAGCTTTACGCTAAATAAACATTCTTTAAACTGATGCAAAGAATACATTTGTTGAGTATATTCAAGAATAATATTCAAGAGGTAAATAAATTCATATTAATTAATTCTATTCAAAAGAATATTCACCTATTCTCCTATCTGCCTTCCTTTTTTTACTAAAGGCCTTATCTGACTTTACACATTTACACACACATGTACACACATACTTAAACATAAACACACAAGTATATATACAAGGGGTCTTCAAAAGCTCATGAAAAATGTATATTATGAGAAAACTATGCATGGATTTCAAAATTTTTTTGCACCAAAATAAACTCGTGCTAACTTGATGTAACATGTCTGAACAGGATCTAGTTTGAGGCATTAAAAAGGATAAAACATTACTTTGAAAAGAACCCTTATCAGAGCAAACATGAATTTTGCTAAAATTGAAGCAAGAACAAACACCAAATTAATGGCCAAACTTGGGTGGAAGAATGGTGAAATCATTAATGCTTTTTAAAAAGTTTATGGGGACAATCCCCAAAAGAAATCAGCAGTTTACAAATTGATAATTTGTTTTAAGAAGGGACAAGATGATGTTGAAGATGAAGCCTGCAGCAGCAAACCATCCATGTCAATCTTTGAGGAAAAAATTGATCTTGTTCACACCCTAATTGAAGAGGAATAATGATAAACAGCAGAAACAATAGCCAACACGATAGGCCTCTCAAGTGGTTCAGCTCACACAATTCTGACTGAAGAATTAAAGTTGAGCAAATTTTCCACTTAATGGGTGCAAAAACTGTTGCACCCAGATCAACTGCAGACAAGAGCAGAGCTTTCCGTATAAATTTTAAACAAGTGGGATCAAAGTCCTGAAGCATTTCTTTGAAAAACTGTAACAGGAGATGAAACATAGCTTTACCAATATGATCCTGAAGACAAAGCACAATTAAAGCAATGGATACCAACAGGTGGAAGTGGTATAGTCAAAGCAAAAGCAGACTGGTCAAGAAAAAAGATCATGGCAACGGTTTTTTGGGAGGCTCAAGCCATTGTGCTTGTCGAATTTCTAGAGTGCCAAAGAATGACAACATCTGTTTATTATGACAGTGTTTTGAGAAAGTTAGCCAAAGCTTTAGCAGAAAAATGCCCGGGAAAGCTTCACCAGAGAGTCCTTCTCCACCATGACAATGCTCCTGCTCATTCCTCTCATTAAATAAGTGTAATTTTGTGAGAGTTTCGATGACAAATCATGAGGCATCCACCTTATAGTACTGACTTGGTTCCTTCTGACTTTTTGTTTTCTAATCTTAAAAAATCTTTAAAGGGTACTCATTTTCCTTCAGTTGATAATGTAAAAAAGAATGTATTGACATGGATAAATTCCCAGGACTCTCAGTTCTTTATGGATGGTCTTTGACTCTCCACGGCAGGCCTACACAGAGCTGCTGGGATGGGCTGCAACCGCACATGCTTGCACAGGGCTCAACAGCTGATCTGGCATCAATCTGCACAGCTTCCAGACCCTGTGGCACCTGTGTACACCTATTTCCTGACCAATAGCAGACTGCATAGTAGCTTTTCCTCCCAACAGCATGCCTCTAGGGAGCCAATGAATCCTGCGCAGCATCTGTGCAGGCTTTCTCTAGGCTCAACAGCTGACCCAGCAGCCCTCTCTGTATAGCTGCCAGGATCTGCTGCACCACTGTACTCCTGCTCTCTGACTGACAGTTGACTGGGTCAGGGCCTTGACCCTCCAAAGCAGGTCTCTAAAGAACTGCTGGGCCCACAGTGACAACAACCCTGCCCACTGTCACCTACCCCAACAAAAAACTGCTGAGGGCACCACTGCTTAGACCACAGAGGTGGCAGCCCCAGACAACTCTAAGATTGAACACAAAGAAGTTGCATGAAGACTGCATTACTGTGCTCACCGAGAACCAAACTTAAAATGCTCACACCAACTGTCAATACAGAACACTTTTACAGGTAAGAGTTCCTCCCTTCAAAAACTACTCCAAAAATGAAAAGTACTACATCACCAGATGACCAGACATCAATAAAGAGACATGAGAAGCATGAAAAAACAGGGAACATGACATCCCTGAAAGAAGACAATAATTCTCCAATCCCAGATCCCAAATAGCAGGAAAGCAGCGAAATAACTGAAGAGGAATCAAAATGGTAATCTTAAGGCAATTCAACATGATGCAAGAAAAAAGAGAGAAATCACAATGAAGTCAGAAAACCAACCCAGGACATGAATGAGAAATTTGACAAAGATAGAGTTCATAAAAAAAGAACCAAGAAGAAATCATGGAACTGAAGAATTCATCCAGTGAAATAAAAGATACAACAGAGAGCTTAAGTAACAGGTGAGAACAAGTGGAAGAAAGAATTTAACTTGAAGACAGCCTTTTTGAATTAACCCAGTTGGACCAAAAAAAGAAAAAATAATTTTAAAAATGAAGAAAGCCTACAAGATCCATCAGACAACCTAAAGTGTACAAACATCTGTCTTGTCGGTGTACCTAGGGGAAGAGAAAGGAAAAGGCACTGAAGCCTATTTAATGAAATAATAGCTTAAAATGTCCCAAGTATTGGGAGAGGTACAATCTCTCAGATCCAAGAAGCTCAAAGATCCCCAAAGAGACTCATCACATAATAGTCCTCCCTGAGACACACTGACAAAAGTCAAAGATGAAGAAAGAATTCTAAAAATGGCAAGAGAAAAGTGTCATGTCACCTATAAGGGAATTCCCATTAGACTGACAGCAAACTTCTCAAAGGAAACCTCACAGGCTGGGAGAAATGATACATTCAAAGTGCTAAAAGAAAAAAACTGCCAGCCAAGAATACTACACCTAGCAAAGCTATCCTTCAGAAATTTAGGAGAAATAGTGTTTTTCCCAGACAGACAAAAACTGTTCAGAGTCACAACTACAAGACCAGCCCTGCAAGAAATCCACAAGGGAGTCCTATTTCTGGAATCAAAAGAGCAATAAGAATCATCATGAACACACAAGAATAAAACCCACTAGTAGAGCAGATAGGCAAAAAAGAGAAAGAGAAATAGTATCTTATCACTACAAAAAAACCCCCACTAAACAGAAAAGATAAATAATAAAAGGAAAAGAAAGGAATAAAAGTATAAAACCATAAAAAATAAATAAAATGGCAGGAGTAATAAGGCAAAACCTTTCAATAACAATCATGAATGTAAATGGATTAAATTCCCCAATTAAAGGATACAGACTGGCTAAATGGATTGAAAATCTAGACCCAAATATATGCTGCCTGCAAGAAGCTCACCACCAGTAGAGACACACATAGACTAATACTGAAGGGATGCAAAAAGATACTCGATGCAAATGGAAAGCAAAAATGAGCAGGAGATCCTATACTTATATCAGATAAAACTGACTTTAAACCAGTAACTGTAAAAAGAGACAAAGAAGGATATTATATAATGATAAAAGGATAAACGCAGCAAGAAGATGTAACAATCATAAATATATATGCACCCAACATTGGAGCACCCAAAAATATAAAGCGCAAATGTCATTGGATATAAAGGGAGAGACAGATATTATATAATGATAAAAGGATAAACGCAGCAAGAAGATGTAACAATCATAAATATATATGCATCCAACATTGGAGCACCCAAAAATATAAAGCGCAAATGTCATTGGATATAAAGGGAGAGACAGATTCCAAAACAATAATAGTTGGGGACTTCAACAACCCTCTCTCAGCAGTGGACAGATCATCTAGACAAAAACTAGCAGAGAAATACTGAATTTATTTATTTATTTTTTTGTCTTTATTTGTGACCGGTAAGGGGATCGCAACCCTTGGCTTGGTGTCTCCCGCACCGCGCTCAGCCAGTGAGTGCACCGGCCATCCCTATATAGGATCCGAACCTGCAGTGGGAGCACCGCTGTGCTCCCAGTGCCGCACTCTCCCGAGTGAGCCACGGGGTCGGCCCAAAATACTGAATTTAAATGGCACCTTAGACCAAATGGACTTACAGACATTTATAGAACATTTCATGCAACAACTGCAGAATATACATTCTTCTCATGAGGACACAGATCATTCTCCAGAACAGACCACAAGACTGGCTACAAATGAAGTTTCAACAAATTTAAAATGTCTGAAATTCTAGCGAGTGTTTTTTCAGACCATAATGGAATAAAACTAGAAATCAGTAACAAGTGAAACTTTGGAAACTATACAAATACATGAATATTAAGCAACATGCTCCTGAAACACCAATGGGTCAAAGAAGAAATAAAGGAGGAAATCAAAACATTCCTTGAATAAGTGAAAACACAAGCACAACATACCAAAACCTCTGGGATACTGCAAAAGCAATACCAAGAGGAAAGATTACTGCAATAACTGCTCACATCCAAACTGAAAGATCCCAAATAAACAACCTAATGGTACACCTCAAGGAACTAAAATAGCCCAAACAATACAAACCCAAAATTACTTGTAGGAAAGAAATAATAAAGATCAGAGCACAACTGAATGAAACAGAGACCAAGGAAATGATACAAAAGATCAACAAAACAAAAAGTTGGGTTTTTGAGAAGATAAATAAAACTGACAGATCATTAGCTAGACTAATCAAAGAAAAGAAGAAAGAAGACCCAAATAACAAAAATCAGAAATGAAAAATGAGAGAGACTTTACAACTGATTCCACATAAATCCAAAGAATTATTAGAGATTATTAACAACCATATGCCAACAAACTTAAAAATCTAGTGGAAATGGATAAATTTCTGGACACATACAAACTACCAAGACTGAACCAAGAAAAAACAGAAAACCTGAACAGACCAATAATGAGCACTGATATTGAATCAGTAATCAACCACCTCCCAACAAAGAAAAGCTTTGGACTAGATTGCTTCACTGCTGAATTCTACCAACTTTTATAGATTTAAAACCAATTTTTATCACACTATTTCAAAAAATCAAAACAGGGTATTCTTGCAAACTCATTCTATAAGGCCAGCATCACCCTGATACCAAAACCAGACAAAAACACAACAAAATCTGTAAACTACAAGCCAATATCCTTAATGAACTTAGATGTAAGAATTCTCAACAAAGAACTAGCAAACCAAATCTAACAGCACATGAAAAAGATTATATACCATGATCAATTGGGATTCATCCCAGGGATGTGAGGATGGTTCAACATGCATTTATCAATCGATAAATGTGATAGACCACACCAACGAAATGAAGGACAAAAACCATATGATCATGTCAATAGATGCAGAAAAAGCATTTGATAAAATTCAACATCGCTTTATGATGAAAATTGTCAACAAACAACAAATTACAGAAGGAAAATAACAATAAAAGCCATATATGAAAGAAGTTAAAGAGGATACAAAAAAATAGAAAGCCACTCCATGCTCATGGATTGGTAGAATTACCCAAAGCAATCTACAGGTTTAAGGCAATCCCTCCCATAACACCAATGACATTCTTCACAGAAGTAGAAGAAGCAATCCTAACATTACATGGAACAACAAAAGACCCGAAACTATAAAACTTCTAGAAGAAAATAATGGGAAATGCTGGAGGGCATAGGACTAGGCAAAGACTTTATGAATAAGACATCAAAATCATGGATTATAGGCCGGCCCTGTGGCTCCTTCAGGAGAGTGCGGTGCTGGTAGCACTGAGGCCACGGGTTAGGATCCTATACAGGGATGGCCGGTGCACTCACTGGCTGAGCGTGGTGCAGACAACACCACGCCAAGGGTTGCGATCCCCCTACTGGTCAAAAAAAAAAAAAAAAAATCATGAATAACAAAAGCAAAAATAAACAAATAGGATTTTATCAAACTACTAAGTTTCTGTATAGCAAAAGAAACAATCAACAGAGTGAAGAGACAACTCACAGAATGGGAGAATATATTTGCAATCTATGTATACAACAGGGGCTGATATTCAGAATATAAAAGGAACTCAAACAACTCAATAGTAAAAAAACAAATAAGCTCATTGATAAATGGGTAAGGCAGCACTCCTGGGGTCCTAGACAAGGAGCTGCCCTGTCTGACCAGAAGCAGGCAACAGAGGAGTCCCAGAGTCCTAGGCAAGGATACATGGGCTGCAGCTCCCTCTGCCTGGAAGCAGGCAAGATAGGACACCAAGGGTCCTAGGCAAGGAGTCATGGGCAACAGCCCCCTCCTCTTGGAAGCAGGTAAGACAGCATGTCTGGGGTCCTAGGCAAGGAGCTGAGGGCTGCAGCACCCTCTGCCTGGAAGAAGGCAAGACAGCACTCCTGGGGTCCTAGGCAAAGAGCTGTGGGCTTCAGGGCCCTCTGCCCAGAAGCAGGCAAGAAAGGATGTCCAAGGTCTTACACAAGGAGCTGTGGGCCATAGCCCCCCCCCCCCCCCCCCCCCGGAAGCAGGTAAGGCAGGATACCCAGAGTCCTAGGCAGGGAGCCAAAGGCCGTGGCCCCCTCTGTCCAGAAGCAGGCGAGAGAGTACACCTAGGGTCCTAGGCAAGGATCTGAGGGCCATGGCACCCTCTGCCTGGAAGCAGAAAAGAAAGCACGCCCAGGGTTCTAGACAAGGAGCTGATGGCAGTACCCCATGCCCCAAAGCAGGCAAGAGAGCATACTGAAAACACCACTTTGTGCAGGTGGCCCACCAAAGACACCACCACAGCCATGGCTGCCCAAAAAGTGGCTCAATGCCATAGCAGCAGCCACAGCCTCCACGCATGCAGCCTGTTGGACACTAGACTGCACCAATACATAGAGAGTCACCAGCGGAGACCAGAAAAAGAAAAGGATGTCTCTCTCCTCAAAGTCCACTCCACTGCAACAGAAGAAGGAACTGCACTACCAGATAACCAGACATCGCCGTAGAGATATTAGAAATACGAAAATCCAAGAAAATACGACACACTCAGAAAAACACAGTAATTCTCAAGTAACAGACCCTATAGAGCATAAAACCCTTGAAATGACTGAAAAGAAACTCTGAGCAACAATTTTAAGGAAATTCACTAGGATACGAGAAGACTAAGTTAGACAACATAATGAAATGAGACAAAGAATCCAGGATATGAAGGAGAAAATTTACCAAGAGATTAATACCTTAAAAAAGTATGTAGCAGAACTCACAGAACTGAAAAATTCACTCACTGAAATAAAAAATACAACCGATAGCTTAAGCAACAGGTTAGAACAAGCAGATGAAAGAATTTCTGTTCTTGAAGATGGTCTTTTCGAAATAACACAGGCAGACAGAAAAAAGGAAAAAGGAATTTTAAAAAATGAATAAAAACTAAGAGAGCTAGCAGACAACCTTAAGCATACAAACATTCAAATCATGGGTGTTCTAGAAGGGGATGAGAAAGGAGAAGGCATTGAAGACCTATTCAACAAAATAATAACATAAAACTTCCCAGGTATAGGGAGAGACACGGACCTTTAGATCCAGGAGGCTCAAAGATCCCCAAACAGATTCAACCCAGAAAGATCCTCTCCAAGACACATTATAGTCAAACTGGCAAAGCTTAAAGACAAAGAGAGAATCTAAGCCAGAAAAAAAGTGTCAAGTCACCTATATGGGAGCACCTATCAGACTAACAGCAGGCTTCTCAACAGAAATTCTACAGGCCAGAAGAAAATGGGATGATACACTCAAAATACTAAAAGGAAAAACCACCAGCCAATAATAATATATCCAGTAAGGCTATCCTTCAGCAATGAGGGAAAAACAGTGTATTTTCCAGACAAAAGCTGTGGGAGTGCACAACCACACGATCACCCCTACAAGAAATGCTCAAGGAACTCCTGCAACTGGAATCCAAAAAACAGTAATCACTACAATGAGTACACAAGAAGAACAAAACCCACCATTTTTTAGATTCCAGATGCAGGACTTCCTTAAGGATTTCTTGTAGAGCAAAAATGCAAATGAGAAAGGGAAAGAAACCAAATCTTACCATTACAAAAAGCCACTGTGATAATGTAATAATGCTTCTACTTTATTTCTGATTTGAGTACTTTTCATCTTCTCTCTTTTTTATTGGTCAGTCTAGATAAAGGTTTGCGAATTTTGTTGATCTTTTAAAGAATCAACTTTTGGTTCTGTTGATTTTCTCTATTGTTTTTTAATTCCCTATTCCATATATCTATGGTAATCTTACTTAAATTTGCCTTTGGTTTAGTTTGCTCCACTTTTTCTATTCTCTTAAGGTAGAAGTTTACATTACTAATTTGAGATATTTTTTTTAAATTTTAGTATAGATGTTTACAAGTATAAATTTTCCTCTAAGCATGGCATGAGCCCTGCATTCTATAAAGTTTGATATGTTGTGCTTTGATCTTTATCTCTAAATACTCTCTAATTTCCCTATGCTGCTGCTTTTTACCCATTGTTTATTTAGGAGAGTGTTGTTTAACTTCCACACATTTGAGTTTTCTAAATTTCCTTCCATTATTGTGGTCTGAGAATATATTTTCTATGATCTTAGTCTTTTTTTTTTTTAAAGGAAAAATTTAAATGAACAAAAGAAGTTCACAGAAAGATTACTATTATCTTTTAATTCTTTTTCCATGAACTTTCTTTGAAAGTCCCCTTGTATTAATATTGTTTTATTGATTTTTTATGCAAGTTATGTTGCTAAACTTAGATATTTAATTTCTGCTCTGATTTCTTTTTATTAAGTGGAGTTGTTGATTTGCTCAGAAATTAATTTGCCTTTGTAAAATTTATTCGTCTTCCTCTATTGAAATTAATTTGATATTTGCATGCTTTTGGAAGACTTTAGAGAGCTATTTCAAGTAACTGTAGAGATTGTAAAATGAAATATGTAAATTTTAATGTTTTACATGTCGTTTTTGTGAAAAACCTATTTTCTACAGAGTATTTTGTTATTCATCTGTTATTCAGTTTATGTATTTGTTATTTGAACAAATAAATGTGCATACCCTTGTTAAAAATAAAACGAAGTAAAGTAATATAAAAAATGGGCAAGGGAGCTCAGTAGACATTTTTCAAAAGACATATAATTGGCCAATGGGTATATGAAAAAATGTTCAACATCACTAATCATTAGGGAAACGCATATAAAAACCACGTTGAGATATCATCTCACCTCAGTTAGACTGGCTATTATCAGAAAGAACAAAACCAACAAATGATGGTGAGGATGCAGAGAAAGGGGAACACTTCTATGGTGTTGGTGGAACTGTAAATTAGTGCCGCCATTATGGAAAATAGTATGGAGGTTTCTCAGACAACTATAGATAAAACTACTATATGACCCAGCAATCCCACTACTGGGTATATACCCAAAGGAATGAAAAGCATCATGTCGAAGGGATACTGGCACTCCCATGTGTATTACAGCTCTGTGTACAATAGCCAAGAGTTGGAACAACCTAAATGTCCATCAACAGATATTTAGATAAAGAAAATGTAGTACATATATGCAATGGAATACTACTCAGACATAAAAAAGAATGAAATTCTGTCATTTGCAGCAACATGGATGGATAAGATTATGTTAAGCAAAATAAGCCAGGCACAGAGAAAGAAACAACACATGTTCTCACTGCTATGTGGGAGTTAAAAAAATAGAACAAAACAGTAATAATAATAAGTTGAACTGTTAAAAGGAAGAGAACTGTGTTTACTAGAGGCCAGAAAGGGGAAGTGAGAGGAAGAATAGTGAGAGGCTGGTTAATGGATACAAAATTACCGCTAGATAGGAAAAATAAGCCCTACTGGTGTACAGTCGACCTAGGAATCTATAATTAAATTTGATTTATTGCATGTTAAGAAAATACTACAAGAGAGGCAATCAAATGTGCATAACAGAAAGAAATGATTGTTGGCAATGATGAATATGCTAATTACCCTGAATAAATCATCACATATTGTATACATTTATTAAGATATAACTCTGTACCCCATAAATGTGTAATCAATGTTTCAATAAAAAATTAAACAAATAAAAAAACTATGTAACTAACCAGGCTTCAAAAAGAGATGGTTCTTTACCTAAAATCCACCAAGGATGTACACTTTAAAATTCTTTCATTCATCAAGAAATAAAATAAATTTTGCCACTAACTTTAATTTCTGTCTGATTACAACCAAATGTATAAGAAGACAGTATGTTTAAAGTATTAAATTAACTTAGAAGCTAAAATTAAAAGTAGGCTATAATCAAATTTTAAGAAAAGTAACATATTTCCACTTTTAGTTTCTATATTTAACATATTTTTAAAATCTACCTATCTAATAATTGCTATATTTGATAAAACACATGATTTATGTTTAACTGTGAACTTGTGTTCACATAAGGAAAGTTAATTTCATTAAAGTCAAAATAAATCTTTCAAAATTTTAATTACAAATACTGATTGTTACCTGGTTCTTACATCTAATTTGCATCTATTGATGATACAGGATAACTCAAAGAGAATTGGGAACCATCCTCTCACCCACACCCTGTCTTCAGGTGCCACATTCATATCGTCACTTGTGTATTCCTTGAAAGCCTTGAAGAAGAAAGGTAGAATTACTAAAGGCAATACATAATACCTGTACGTTTGGTGTTTTACTTCTCAAAAAAAAAAAAAACTTTAAATACTTTACAAATCAAAAATGAGAATTTAATAAACAATAATAATTTATAGAAAAATAGAAACCATAACTGCCTACAAAGAGCCCTGGACTAGAATCCAAATGTTGGCTTCACCGTCAACTGTCACCAGCTTTCTATAATATTAACAGGTTAATTCAGGTTTGCATTCTTATCATTTAAATGGTTATTACACCACACAGCCACACTAACCATACTGGGGAGGTGAGAAGGTCAAATGAGTGAATCGACGTGTCTAAAGAGTACTGAGCACACCATAGGTCCAAGTTTGTAAGCAGTCAAATCTTATTACCAAATCTATGATGCATCATTATTCCTTATACAGTTACAAAGAAAGATTAAGATATGCAAGTTAAAACTGGCAGCCAGATTGTCAATTCAACCTTTTACTTTAGAGCTAAAGCCTACACTCATCCAGTCAGTCAACTTCAGTACTGTAGGGCATGGACAATAAGAAGCACTATAGGGAATGGTGAAAAACACAGACTGAGGTTTTAAACCCTTGCTCTACTTTACTAGCACTGCAACTATGAGCACATTTTTCTACCTTTCTGTGCCTCAGTTTCCATATCTAAATGGAACTATAACATTATCTATCCCATAAAGTTGTTACAAAGATTCAACAAGTTAATACATTTGAAACACTCAGAAAAATACCTGACACCTTTAATACTGGTAGTTATAATCACTAACCATCATAACCCAGAATCAAGCTCAGATTTTTGGTTTCACTTAAAGATAAATTCTTCATGTACCCTCAATTCCTAAATAAATTTAGATTTCAGATTAGAAATAAATGCTTTGCAAAATTTTGTTCACTAAATGATGCTATACCTGAGGTCTATCAGACACATATTTTGCACAATGGCGAATAAGTCGAATTGCTTCCATGCTTGTGTCTGGGAAAGCTGCATTGCATGCAAATTCGGACAAACACTTCACGGCATCCTGGAAAGAATCAATGGTCGCTGGAAAGTGTTTTTCAAATACAAGTGCTAAAACAGAGAAAAATATATCAAAATAACTAAAATTTTTCAATGATTCTTAATTGTACCAAAAACACATCAACCTCTAGATATAATGCATACTTCTTAAATGTTAAGGGCTTTGATGTCCAACAGATAAGGGGTTCAAATGTGTCTCTAATCTCAGTTGAGTGCCCTGAATAGTGAGAATAGCAAAACAAACCTGTTTTGTTTATACTTTAAAGACAGCACTTAATACAGTGACTGGTACACAGTAGGTACTGAATCAACTTTTGTTGAATGAATATTCCAAAAGTACTTCACCTCTCTTTTTTTCAGTTCCTTGATCTATAAAATGCAGACAATAATACACACAGAATAGTTGTAAACACTACATAAAATAATGTAAGTAAAGAGCTCAGCACAATACTTAAGGAAGCACTCGATAGATGATAGCTACGATAATACCATGATTCTTGACAACGATGGTCATCATTACCATCTTCTATACAGGCTTAACTTATATTTTTATTATTTCAGTCCCTCTCAAAGTTAAGGAAGGCTGTGCAGTCCCCTTCAAAGTTAAAGAAGGGCTTTGCCTTAAGATTCCATGGCTTTGAATAGAAGCCCATCACTCACTAGTTATATGACCTTAGGCAAACTGCCTAACTTCTCTTGATCCATGAGAAAAGGGCATAATAAAGATACTTACCTCATACAGTAAACATTCAATAAAACATTAACTATAATAATAAATAATTATCATTATTTACTCTGGTTCTGTGCACAAAACCTGGTAAACTTAAAGCTACTAAAAGGCCCATAATGTTATTGTACTTGAATTATCTCCTGAACACATTAAGGTTTTCTTGGTTTTTTTTACTTGAACATAGCTAAGAGAATACTCACTGACAATGTGCCCTGTTGTTTGGAATGCAAGTTCCACTATGCTTTCATCTTGATCAGATGCAGCTAGATGAAACACAGAGAATATGTTCTTCCATCCAGACCGAATGTTAGCAGCTTGAGAATTAACCATCTGTGCTATACACCGTACAACCATATCTCGAATTGTTGGAGACCTAAATTTTAATATAATTGTTGGACATGCAAACAGATAAAACTCATCAGTTTTTTCCCTTCTTCTGTTCTTCCCCCAGCTGTGGAAAATTATAAGGCTTTTCTGATATTAAGTAATCAAACAAATATAATACCTGTTCCGTTTCATTATATGTTCAAAAGGTCTTAAGAAATCCTTCTGGAATCTAAAATTAGCAAGCTCCCCTTTTTCTAAGAACTTCATTGACAATTGTCTCAAGGAGTCTACTGCAAAAATAGCTACATCTTCATTAGGATTACAGCCAACCTGTAATGGCACAGAAATACAAGATATTAATGTCAGCAGTGAAAATCTACAATTCTTTATTTTTGCCTTAGAAAAAGTATATAACTAATAGCATAGATAGGTAAATCCTAAGATTCTCCATAAAGGCGCTAAGTATGTTAAAAATATTTCTCAACAAAAAAACCAAGATATTTTAACTAAATACTTAAAACCTAGAGCAATTGTTTTTAAAAAGAAATACAGGATCTCAAGGGTTTTCTAAACTTAATTATAGTAAACTAATAAACAATTGCTTGCAAGGAAAAAAGCCTCAATTCGATGAGATAGAAATTTTGAACAAAGAAAAATATTAAGAATATAAACAAATACCATAGTTATTCAAATACCTTATTAAAATGATCTCCAATAACTTCCCAAATTCGAGACCACTGCAATCTTATTCTTCCCATGTTGTAATATGATATTTCTACTATTTTTTGTAGACTAAACATTCTTGGGTGTGTAGTAGAAAGTAATTCATCCATAGACACAGCACAGAGCCAACGAACAAAATCCACTACAATATAAATACATTTACATTTTTAGCTCAACTTTCAATTTTTTTTTAGCCAAAAAGCCAGTTTGTAAGTAGAATAAATGTACATACTTACCAATAGCATTTCCATCTAGCCTTGTAGACCCTGTGAATATTCTAGGGAAAATAAAACAAAAATTTACATATAAATTGATTGTTATGTCAATTCAAAGGTGGCCTAGTGTGCTAGCCATTTTTATCTGTTTTAAGGGAGCAAAAAATCAGGTAGTTAAAATGAGTATTTTTCATTCTATAATTTACTAACAAGTATAGTTTCGATATTTCTCCCTACCACCCCTACTCCATATGTATCACTTTGCATTCAATAATATTATTAGAATAAGTGTATATTTTTTATTAGTAGATTTATAAACACCAGATAGGCATCTCATGAGATTCTAAGAATAAGAAAAATATTAACTTGTAAAACTAATGAATAATTGGCACAATATGAAACAAGATTTTTCAATTTTTTCTTATCTACTAGCATTAAACAAGTTCTTACAATGAAAATTCTACCTTTTACAAGTAAAGTATGTTTGATCAGAAAATTCATTTGAGGTAAATTAGAAGTGATTGAATATAACCTTGCAAATGGTCTCAGTTTAACAAAGAAGTGGCTATGCCACTCTCCTTAGGCATTCAAATGTTTCGTTAAGCTAAGCTGTCCAGCTCTGCCTAGGCTTATTTGCTGAGCTCTTTTTCTGTGTTTCAAAGTTTTATAAAAGATTTCAGCATAAACATATTAGTTCTCTTTTTTCAAAGTCTACATTTTTACCCATGTTCTGGGATTATAACCAAGGATTTAATATACTTCCAAGATAGATGACATTGCTCAATTTAAAATTCACACAACGGGATTTGCATGATAAAAAGAAAATCTTATACTGAGAAGTTAAAAAAAAGAAAACCTTAAAGGTAGAAGGAGATCAAATATTAAACTTAGAAATAATAGTAGTAACAGTAATAGCTACCAATCACAGGGTGGGTACTATTCTAGTGCTTTTTTACAAGGATACTTCAAAAAGTACAAATCTTTCCATGAATTTTTTGAAGTAGCCTCATTTATATCAACTTATTTAATAATCACAAAGTGAAATATGTACTATTATAACCTCAGTTTTATAAACACAGGAACTGAAGCACAAAGATATTTAATAATGTCCTCAAAGTCACAGAACTAGTAAGTGCTGGAGTCAAAATTCAAACCAGGACAGGCTGACGCCACAGCTCATCCTCTTAACCACTTTTCTACACTGCCTCACACTTACCTAAACAAAACATATGTTAAATATTTTAAATATATTCTAGTTTTTTCCTACTACCAAAATCTAAATGTTCTAAGATATCATGACTTTTTAACCTGAGTGCCCTTGAATGTCTATGTGTCCCGGCAATTAGTAACAAAAATAAGACAGGAAAAACAGTTTAAAAACTGATAACATAACAACTTAGAATCTGAGTTCCTTCTAAAGGAAGGTCTCAAGATTTTCTATATTATTCTTGTCAGCAGAGTGAAGCAATTATTCAAAAATATGGCAGAAAACACAACCTGGAAGAAAAAAATCAGGAGTGATAAGGCACCTTTTAATTCAGTAGTTAGACTGGACTTAGAAATTAAAAATACACAAAGCCTACAAACCTCTCATGTGAACAAAAATAGAAATTGCTACACTATACTTTACAAATGTGATCAGCTGATTTCTCAAACTACAGATATTCTCATGGAAGGCAATGGCTATAAACAAACCACATCACAAATAAGAGTCAAAATTAAATAGTATGGGAGAAACAACAAGAAGAAAAGGCACAAAAGAATCAAGGAAAGATTTTTTTTTACTGAGAAGAAAGCAAATGTCAAAGAGTAGAAGGGTAAAGAACAGAAACAGAGATGGAGATTATATGCAACCATTGGGAAAAGCAGCAACAAACTCTGAAGGTGGTGAAATGATGGAGAACAAAGGCAACAAAGACAGAGAACGATGAGCAGCAATCAGACAGGTTCTGTGGACTTGGGGTGATGGCAGAAGGTGGGAGGAGCATGCATCCTAGGTGAGGGCATTCAAATTCCTACTCACTTTGGTAGCCTCTGAGGGGTCACTCTATTTCTAGTAATGCTCCACTAAAGATAAGCCATATGGTAGAGCATAGCAGTCTGTGGAGGCTTTAAAGTTAAGCCTCTATATACTAAGGCAGGAGAATAGCTATGTTTCACAAAACCAGTCTATAAAATGGATTCTACGTTCCCTGTATGAAAAGCAAAGGACAGAAGCATGAGAATCTTGTTTGTTAATATTAAAAGACATGTCCTAAAAACCAGGAGTAGGATAAAAAAAATTGATACAATTACTGCTTCATCCATATTATGATGCTGATGCAAAAAAAAAAAAAAAAAAAAAAAAAAAAGGTTGGCAGAACATCTGAAGGCTCTGGATCAAATTAACTTTTAAACTATATGCAACACACAAGCAATCTAAATTACTATACCTGTAAAAAGAGTTTTCACAGTGAAAATATCAGAGAAAACATTTATTTCTTACACTTAACTAAAAAATATTTATGAGCAAATGCAGTTGTGATGAGCTGTACATATGATAGGTGACAGAATGTTCCAAAGTGTGACATAGGTCAATTATAATGTCAGATTTGGTATGTTTAAAAATAGTAATAAAAGCAAAAATTATGATTCTAAGTAATTGTTTTTTAGCTTTTAGAAGTAAATCATTCCTGGACAAAGCCTATCCTCTGCAGTTTAGCAATACTTAGGAAATTGGTCTAATTTTACAATGCCTAGAAGATTTTAACTTAGCAAATGCTAGAGGACCAGGTACTCCCAGATTAAAGTGCTCAATATTCTAAATTCTATCTAATACAAAAGTGAAGATAATTAGAAAATTTTATCATCTTAAAGCTTTTAATGTAATCATATTTTTTCTTGTTGGTTAAGAAACAGAAGCTATAAAGAATTAAACATAGAGGAATTATTTTTATTTTTCTTGTTTAGTTCCTGTACTTGTAATAACAAATTATTCAGAGCAATAGGTCTAAGGAGAGAAAAATGACTTTATTTGCTGGAAAAGTACAGAACTCTCCAGGATGATGCTTGATAATATTCTCACTACTGTCATGACTACCAGTGTTATCTCTTCGAGTTAGGTTATGGACCAGAGTTGCAATGCAACATATGAAAATAAACTCAGGTACTCAGAAAGAAATTCAGAAGAAATTTAATGAGAAAGTGAAATGCACCACATACGAATAATCTTGTAATCAAAGATGTAACTTTTAATGCTTTCACTATAAGCTAAAACTTAAATATTGAGGTTTTGCATAAAACTGGATATTGGATTGATGTTTGAAGAAGTATTTGGTGATGATGAGCTTAGGATGATAAAGTGCTAATAGAATTTATGCTAAGTCTCCTCTGAAATAGCATAAATGCTTAAAACAGGGAGGCACGTAATTTGTTCAAATAAGTGACAAGTCCCCCTGTAACAAACAGTAGACAGTAGGATAAATTAGAATTGGGTGTGGTCATATAAAGTATATTATGGAAACAGAAATAATAGGTAAAATGTTGAATTTTGCCTGAGTAGATCCTTATAATGCCTGAATAGATTCTCATAATGACAGTAAAGATGATTTTTCTGAAAGACAAGAAAATCATCTGGAAGAAAGCTAGCCTGGTAGCAGCAGGGCAGCTATTACACGGCTCTGGAGTCATACATAGAGGCTTCTAGAAAGGTGGAGAGGTTAAGAGTGCATACCCAGGGATACACTGCCTGAGTGTACATCCTGAGACTACTCCTCAAAATTCTCTGTGAATTAAAGAATGAAACAGTTATCTCAATAATCAAGACAAGACTAGTCTGGTTGTAGGAATGAGCAAGTTATTTAACCCCCTTCTGTCTCAGTTTCTTCATTTGTAAATTGAGGATAACACTGTTACTGATCTCATGAAGCTACTGAATGAACTGAAGTAATACATGTAAAGCACTCTGTAAAATGCCCCCCCACATGGCAAGCCTTCATGTTATATAATAGGTATAAGATAATACACATCTTTCTTCAACTTTCACAAGAAAAAGGCAAATGACCCTCCTCTCCTAAAAAAAGAACAGCAAGTAGACATTAAGAATTCTTTTCAAGGAAAAAGTTCCAGGGAGTACTTCCAGGGTTAGTAGCCATTGAATACTCTAATTCTGTCTGTCTTACAGCAAAAAGTAAAATGATGGATCAGCATGAGTCTCCAGGCTATCAAGAAAAGATTATAGTATATACTACATGTTTGAAGGTTTCCATCATAACTGGTTAAAAAAAAAAAAAAAAAAAAATTAAACATCAGTGTTGTAAAATGTTAAGTTCCAATTTTTTGGCATTTATCTGGAAAAAGTTAAACTTCAAAACAACACTAGAAGATGTATTGTTCTACATGCTGAGCTTCTAAAATCTGAAATAAATATTCCATAGTAAAATAAACCACAGAATGGGTTTTCATTTAGAAAACCAATTAAAAATGGGGAATACCTGGTAATGTATAATTGTATATGTGTATATTACATATACACATATTATGTCTACATAAATTCTGAAGTCCTTGCCAAAGAAGCTTATAATGAGAATTGCCAGCAAAACCCTTTCATTCTATCCATGATGCAGTTTTATATCACAGACCTAGAAAGATAAATTACACTGCATTTTCAAATAGGAATAAGAAGAATAAGTTTTCTAAAGGAAGGAAAACATTTGTATTCTTTTTCAGCAAGGTTACCATTTCTCTTATGCCCACTAAGTTAAATTTTTATACTGTTTATCTCCTTCCTAAATTCTATGATCGAAAAAGCAAAATTACAGGCATTTTGTCATCTAAATCACAGTATATCACAATACAGTCATATTTCTTTAGGAAAATTGTTCTGGCAATAATGTCTTTCTTTTTACTAATAAGCAAAATATATCTACATGCTACTGAATTGAAATAGTATTCATCTGAAAAGGGAATAAAAGGAATACCTTACCTGTCTACAGCAACAACAACACTTTGAGAACTGGTTTCTCCAATGGATTCCTGAATACTTGCTATCTGCTTCCAGTCCACATTTCCTCCAACTACCACATATAAAAGAGAGTCATTTCAGTTTGAAAATAATTCAGTGGAAGAATACATTTATAGTTCTAAAACACATTTCTGAAATAAATTATTTTCCTAATAAAAGAAGTAAGGCTTTGGGTGAATAGTTCTTTTGGCATCAATGACATTTTTCAAGGCCAAATGTGCTTAAATAAGCTATACTAAGTACTATACAAGACATGGTTATAAGGCACATATTAGGGGCACTGAGAATTTAGATCACAAAATGACATCAGACATATTTTCCCTTAATGTTTATGAAACACAGAACTAACCCGAGTTCCAGTGATACCTTCTTGAGTGTAATTCCAATTCCATATGATTAGACTTCTCCTGTCATTTATTCTCCAGTCTCCTGTTTACAAATGCTTGTTGGAAATTTTACCTGTATGTTCTAACATCCTCTTATTCAAAAGAATCATTCATCTTTTCCCCCCAAACTGGTTCCCTATGTTAAACAGTGGAACAACAATATCCCCAGTTTTCAAAATCTTAACCTTAGGATCATCTTTGATTTCTTTTTCTTCCTTCATCATCAATATTCAACTAATCACTAAACCTTTCTTTGTCCTATTTTCATATCATCTATTCACTTCCATCCCTACTTAGGATAGGCCCTCATAATTTCAGTCCTGGATTACTGAAACAATTTCCTGACTGATTTCCCTGCCAGTAATTACTCTCCTCTTCACTCTATCCTTCATCCTCCTGCCAGATTAATTTTCCTAAATCATCACTTTCATTTTGCTAGTTACTACGTACAGGATAAAGTATAAATTCTACAGCCTAGCACTTAAGGCACCTTCCTTTCAACATTCTAGCCAATATGTGTCTCTATTCATGCCATCCCTCAAGTATCTAAAACTTAACTATGAAGACCCAATTTGAGTTCTCAGGAAGGAGTCCTCTTCATTGTTCTCATCTGCCTCTGAAATAAACATTTACTTAACTAAGTACTACTCTAATCAGAATTACTTCCATACAGTTTCATATAAATTATTTCAGGTGTGTTAATGTTGTCTTCTTAACCAGATAAAAAAGTTACCTAAGGTTAGGAATCACTTTCCTACCTTACTCAATATTAAGTCCAAAGCAGGGGCTCAACAAACACTTCTGAAGGCCAACATAACAGATGATGTCATTTAAACCAGTTGAACTGATATTCTAAGAACTGCACAATGTGCAAAAGATGTGATCCTCACCAAGTTAATAATTTACCAGGAGAGACAGACGTGTTTACAACAAACTTTAATACAATGTAATGATTACTTCATGACTGAAATGAACTAATTACATGTAATGCAAGTTTGCTAACTAGAATTAACTTTGACAGAGACAAGGAGAATAGGGGTGTTGGCTCATGGAAAGGATTCACGTATGATGAAATATTAATTCAGACTGACCCTACACGGATGACCATGTGGAAAGGGAAGCAGAAGGAAATGCAATTCAGAAAGAGGGGCAGCTATATAAAGCAATGGAAGCACGCAAGCATATGTCTGTTTCAATATTTGGGTGTTTTCACAATGGAGGATGCGGTGGGGGACAGGGATGGTAGTAAGAAGAGAACAGTAGTAGATTAAGATGGAAAGACAGACTAGAAATAGAATGCAAAGATCTTTGACTGTCATGTTTAAATGTATTACTTTTGAAAACTGGAAATGATTAGACCTTTTAGAAGATTGATATGATCAACTGTCAAAAAAATAACTCTGGGTCTTCCGGTCAAGATGGCGGAATAGACAGTCCCTAGCGTCACTCTCTCCCACAAAGCAACGGATTTAAACTATAATAACATAACAACAAGTGCATATGGAACAGGGAGACATCAAGCGGGGGAGGCAGAAGCTCCGCCGAGACCACATGCCCTGCGGGGCCGCCGTCGCATGATCCGGCAGATAGGCTTCACTGCCGCCACCGGCTCCATTCCCAGCCCAGCCCCGTGTGCACAGAGTGGGGAGATGTCTGGCAAGGGAGGCAGAGGCTCGGCAAAAACCATACACCCTGTGGGGCTGCCACTGCGTGATCCAGCAGGTAGGCTTCACCGCAGGCACCCAGCTCCATTCCCAGCCCCGCCTAGTGCGCTTGGAGAAGGGAGATGTCCGGCAGGGGAGGCGGGAACTCCACGGGGACCACAGTGCTGCCGCGCGATCCAGCAGCTCAGTCCAATGTGTATGGAGCACAGACACGCCCAGCTCCATTCCCAGCCCCGCCTAGTGCGCTTGGAGAAGGGAGATGTCCGGCAGGGGAGGTGGGAACTCCATGGGGACCGCAGTGCTGCCGCGCGATCCAGCAGCTCAGTCCAATGTGTATGGAGCACAGACACGGCCAGCAAGGGAGATAGAAGCTCCGTGGAGTCCACACACCCTGTGGGGGGGCCGCCATCGCGTGATCCAGCAGCAGGTAGGCTTCACTGCCACCACCAGGCTCCATCCCAAGCCTGGTCTAGCGCGCACAGAGCAGGGAGACATCCTGTAGGGGAAGGGGAAGCCCTGCAGAGACCACACGCGCTGCGGTGCCTCGGTGCACCCCAGCAGCCCAGGCCAAAGCGCACGGAACAGGGAGAAGTCCTGCACGGGAGGTGGAAGCTCAGCAGAGACCACACACCCTGTGGAACTACCCCGTGATCCAGCAGTCCGGCAGAGTCCAAGCTGACCAGAGAGGTGGCTCTCCGGAGAGGCCCATGACCTGAGGCAACCACACACACAAGGCACTAGTGGCCAACTGAGCAGTCACGGAGGTAGCC
>NW_007726382.1:787960-788575 GCF_000696425.1 Galeopterus variegatus | reverse complement strand
CTCAAGCTCTACATCCTATAGAACAAGAAGCCCTTGAAATGACTGACAAGGAATTTCGAGTGATAATTCTAACGAAAATGAACAAGATACAAGAAAACTCAGCTAGACATCATGAGGAAACGAGGAAAAGTATACAGGACCTGAAAGAGGAAATGTACAAGGAAATCAATGTCCTGAAAAAAAAAATGTAGCAGAACTTGCAGAACTGAAGAAGTTATTCAGCGAAATAAAAAACACAATGGAGAGTTTAACCAGCAGGCTTGTGGAAGTTGAAGAGAGAACTTCTGAACCTAAAGATGGGCTGTCTGAAATAACACAAGCATACAAAAAGAAAAAAGAAAAAAGAATCAAAGACATTGAAGAAAATCTGAGAGAGATATCAGACAACCTTAAGCGCTCAAATATCTGAGTCATGGATATTCCAGAGGGGGAGGAAAACAGGAAATGGCATTGAAAACATATTCAACAAAATAGTGGCAGAAAACTTCCCAGGTATAGGAAAAATCACAGATCTTCACATCCAGGAAACTCAACGATCTCCAAATGTATTCAATCCAAAAAGGTCTTCTCCAAAACATGTTATAGTCAAATTGGCAAAACTCAAAGACAAAGAGA
>NW_007726382.1:780956-783344 GCF_000696425.1 Galeopterus variegatus | reverse complement strand
GCACAGAAAAAGAAATACCACATGTTCTCACTTATTGGTGGGAGCTAAAAATAAATAAATTCACAAAAAAAAAAATGGGGGGGGGGAAGAAGACATAACAACTACAATTCCTTGAAGTTGATACAACAAGCAAACAGAAAGGACATTGTTGGGTGGGAGGGAGGAGAGGGAGGAGGGAGGGAGGTTTCAGTAATGGGTCACAATAATCAACCCCATTGTATATCGACAAAATAAAATTAAAAAATAAAATAGAGTTCTAGAAGAGTGAATTATTTGTGTGAGTTAGAAATTGTGATATTGTAAAAATGAGGTTACGAGAAAGCAAATTTGAGGAATACATGTGCTGAGAAATGAGGGTATGATGGCTTAATGTGTGAGGACATGAGTTTACAAGTGTACCTGGGAGTATAAAGAAATGGGAGTAAGGAATGGAGAATGAATGGATGAAAGTTTACAGACATAAACCTGAGGTCATATGGTGTTGAGGCTAATTGAGCATGATGGGGTAAAAATTCATGTGTGTTTATGAGGGTAGGAGGTTGTAAGAGGCCAGAGTTTGACGTCTCTTTTCAAATCTTCTGCCTTATGAGGGGACATGAGCTAAGGAGCTTTGCCCCCGTTTTGAAGGCAAACGTAGAATCCACTGGTTCCTCATTAGATACGTCAGTCTCTACCATTCTGTTTGTCAGAGACCTGCCAACAGTTGTGCCCTGTGGAGTTCTACTTCTGAGGGTCAGACTGAGTCTTCCCTCTTCCTCTGACAAGAGCTGTCATTCTGCTAGGCTTCTGTCTTCTCAAATGCATCCCTGCTCTGATACCCTTGCACTTTTGGACACTTGTCCTTTTCAAGATTTCCCTTGAATCTCAAGTCTTTGTTTTATGTAGATGTAATGAGCATCTCCCAGAGGAGAAACAGAAGAACGTGTATTTTTGCTGTGGTCTGGGCATGGGCTGTATCTACTTAAATCTCCTGTCTATCAGGTTGTAGACAGGAGATCTCAGCCAGACCTCACAGCCATGCTTCCATCTCCCTTCCCTACTCTCCAGCCCTAGCTCCAGTTTAGACATCTCCACTTACGAGTATTCTTGGACTCCGAGGAGATGAAGGAAAAAAACTTTGAGCTAAAACTGGTTTTCTGCTCTTCTCATGGAACACGACCAGGCTGCGTATCATCCATCTGCGTCTGCCTGACTTCTGTCAAATCAAATGGAAATTAAAGACATATGTACAATATTTTACCCATTTGTTCACTCTTGATAGCTCACTAAGTCCCAGGTACTCATGGAGACCACAGTCTATTTCCTGACCAAAGCTCAAAAAAACAGGTAAGTAATAATTTTTAGTATTACCCAGGTGTCAGTGGCTGGATGGACACAATGTATGTATGTTATGTATATGAAGTTGATTGTAGTGTGTGTCTTGGAACTATGATGTCACATAGAGTGCAGTTAATATCACATTTTAATATTTGTTTAGCTGATTGTACATAAGTCATTGTGCTTAACATATTTCATGAAAGTTATGGAAAGTTGAATAATGCCCCCCCCCACCAAGATGGTCATATCTTAATCACTAGAACCTGTGAATGTTACTTGATATGGCCAAGGGGACTTTGTGAATGTGATTACATTAAGACTCTTGTGATGGGGAGATCATCTGGGATTATATGGGTGGATCTTAAATGTAATCCCAAGAATACTTATAAATGGGAGGCAAGTAGGCCAAAGGCAGGAAAACAGACATGACACAGAGCAATAGGTTTAAGTAAAGAGACAAAGGGGCTGCAAACCAAGAAGTGCAGGAAGCCCCCACAGATGTAAGAGGTAAGGAAGCTCTAGAGCATCCAGAAGAAACCAGCCCTACCACTAGCATGATTTTAGCCACATAAAACATATTTTGGACTTTTGACCTCCAACACTGTAAGAGAATAAGTTCACGATGTTTTAAGCTACTAATTTGGTGGTGGTTTGTTACAGCAGTTAACAACAATAAGTAAACACATCAACCTTAAATTAAGGATCGCCATCTACTCTGTATGGAGCGAGGGGCTTTCTTATGAGTAGGCCCTACTTACCTAACTTCCCTGCTTTCTTGAGTGCAGAGTTGCTTATTGGAGTCAATGGCTTTACCCTTTCTTTGAGCAATATGAGCAGCTTAGAATACTTTACCTTCCATTCACTATCTCACATGTTATTGTCATCCAATACTTTAATTACACTTGTTTTATCAGTTCTGAGTTAGTGATTATTATTTTTGGTGCTTGAATCATGAAAGCTTATTTATATTCAGTTACAGACTTACCAGTTTTTGGAGGGGTTTTTTGTCTTTTTTTTTTTTTCGTGTCCGGCAATGGACCGCAACCCTCAGTGTCGCGCCCGTACCGGACC
>NW_007726382.1:765999-780536 GCF_000696425.1 Galeopterus variegatus | reverse complement strand
AGTGAGCGGGAACCAGTCTGTATGTGGGATCCGAACCCTCGGCGGGAGCACCACCACGCTTTCCCAGGCGGCGCACTGTAGCAGTGCGCCACCGGGCCAGCCCAGACTTACCAGTTTTTTAGCTCACCAGTTGTTCCGGGCTGTCATGCTTCTTCTGTGTTCAGTTTAATTTTTCTGGATAGGTTCTTTCCATTAGTGTTTTTTACACTTTTCTATGGTTTTTATCTTAAAATGTTTTTATTTCACCCTTATTCATGTATGATTGAGACTGTCCTTTATTGTCAGCACACTGTTTCATATTTTTATTAGGTTTCTATGATTGCCTTTGCAAAGTTTACTGTGTGACAAATCACTCTTTAGAAGATATTTTGTGTTACTCTGTAGTTGTTTTAATGTCTTTGTTATTAGGGCTCCAGATTTTTTGTATAGCAAACTTAGGTGTGTATTTACTATTGTCTGTCTCACAGTGAGCTTATGATGTTTCCTAATTCTAAAAATTTGAACAATTCTGAAAAGTTCTCAACCATTATTTCTTTGGTCATCTCTGTCTAAGTATTTTGTTTCAGGGCTCCAGATTTTTTGTATAGCAAACTTAGGTGTGTATTTACTATTGTCTGTCTCACAGTATGCTTATGATGTTTCCTAATTCTAAAAATTTGAACAATTCTGAAAAGTTCTCAACCATTATTTCTTTGGTCATCTCGGTCTAAGTATTTTGTTTTATTTTTCAGAAACCTCGATTTTGATATACGTCGTACCTTCACATTTTATCCTCATTTATCTTAATCCCTCCTTCAAATTTTTCAGCTAAGAGGAGAGGAGATTGTGACTGTGTCCAAAGTACACCTTTCTTTCTATCAGTGGCTGGATTTCTAGGTATGCTCTGACTCCTACTCTGCTGATCTGCCTAGACTTTACCATTCTACCTTTCTCCTTGCCAACACAAAAAGTCATGTGTAAAGAGGAGTCATAGGAGAAATATTCTGATTCAGAGATTTTGTCTCCTGCCTCATGGATCAGCGTATTGTCCTCCAAAGAGTACCCAGACTGTGGATCATATTTCTGTAAGTTTGAGATTCCCAGAAAATGGAAGAAAGTTTATAAAGATTAGTGAGTGTCTGGTTCATTCATTCATTTGTTCAACTGACAAATAACCTGAATTATGTGCTTAGCTCTAAGAACAGACATGCCCTATGAGTTCTTGGAAAATAATATCTATATCCTGCTAAAAACCCTCACATACATGTACACAAAAACATTTGTATTATCATTGGGTGTTGGGGTTACGATTAGACGTCTTACATTTGGATTAGACTGCATACCATCCACTAATGCTGTCTCCCCGATTGGGTCTGAGTTCATGAAGTGACAGAACTATTGACTTCCATTATTTTGCCAAACTTTTCTTTTGAAAATCCACTCATCCGGAGCCTAGAACTTCTCACAATCTAGTTCTTTGTTCCCAGGGTATAATTCTACACACTGAGGAACCAAAATTCCTGAGGAAACTCCATGTAGGGACAAGAGCTTACAGCTAAAGCAGCAGTTTCCATTCTGCTCTCCAACATACGACTCCTTCCCCCCAACCACACACACGCACAGGAATACTTATTTTGTCCTGAACGGTTATCTCTCGCTTGGGCAGGGAACTGGTATACTTCAGTATGCTGTTTTTATATCTCGATCTTGCCCTCAAGTCTCCTCATTCCCACCAACTTTGGTTAAGAGTTTTGGTACAGTTTGCCTTCCTGTACAGTTTTCACTCTTGCACTCTCTGTACCCCACATCCTAGAGATTCACAACCTCAAAGAAAACAACTGGTAAACATCTTTTTTGAAGAAACTAAATATTCATAATTTTATTAAGTTACTGTCCTTTTTTCAAGTGTTAATGAAGCCCACCAATATCATTTAACTATTCAAAATAATCAAGATATCATGAGCATGTCTGGCATGTGTATTATGCACACATTGCAGTAAAATTGTGTGTGGTGAATGCAGTGTGCTTGGTGTGTGTAAATTCATAGCATGTTGTTTAAAATTGGGTTAGAATTTAATGTGTGATTGATTTGGTGTTTGCAAATGGGAATATGGGGTGAGATTTGTTTGAGTGGGAATGGTATGTGTGTTTTATGTCTGTGTGTTAGTTGGAAATGTATCCATGTGTGTCCATCGCATGTCCTATGATTATGGATTTGTGTATTTTGTTGTTTATTGTTACATGGTTTTGCTGTGCAATGTAACCAGTGGGAATATTCTCTTTGACACTAGAGGAATTAGCATATTGTGAAATCTAAGGGAATAAGGCAAGAACATACAGATGTGAAAATCAAAGGGTATAATAAAAATAATATATGAGTCTTCAGAATGCAAGGCTGTGTGAAGAGCTAAAAATAGATGTGTGCAGAGAAGAATGTGTAAGGGTAAGTGGATAGTAATATATGACTGCTTTAGAAAATAAAAGTATGGCAGACTGAGTTCCAAAAGAGTTAAAACAGAAATATAGGAACTCAACAGTTAGAAAGGAAGAATAATTTCTGGTGCCCTAGGGTGACAATAGCTAATGATATTGTATTGTTTGTTTCGTGATAGCCAGAAAAGAGGATTTGAATGTTATAACCACAAAGAAATGATAAATGTTTAGGTGATCGATATGCTAACTATTCTGATTAGATCATTTTACAATATATGTGTATATTGTAATAACAAACTGTACCCCATAAACATGTACAATCTAAAATAAATTAAAATTTTTTTAAAAGTTGGGGTGTAGTGTGTTTTTGAGAGGCAAATAATCAGACCCAGTACATAGTAAGTGGGCCATTACGTTAGATATTAATATTTACCTTCCTCTGGCTTATTCATGTTTTACGTGTGCATATGCAAACAGGTGTGAGTATGCGTTTTGCATGTCTGATAGTTTACACTCAGTGACGTCTTTGGATATTGACTAATGTTATTGATGGCAGAATGAAGACAGCCTCTCTCTCCAGGACTTTCTCCAAGCGAGTATCCAAATATGCAGAGCCCCCAAACTGTGCTGGAAATATCAGATTCTCCTCAGGAATGTAAGCCACTATTTTGAACTTTGGGGCTGGCTCCAGTCTGTCCCCCTCCCGCCACACAGCAATTGTCTTCCCTCATAAGAGTAACTTGTTTACTGTTAATCTCCATGGCAACCACAGCTATCTGATGTCTTACTTTCCAGAAAGAGCCAAACCCCATCTCCTTGATTCAACCATCATAGCTAAATGGTGTTTTGTGTGCGTGTGTGTGTGTGTGTGTGTGTGTGTGTGTCATTTCTTTCTTACATTCTACGTAGGAGCCTCACATTTATGTCTTTATAGTCTGAAACAAAACAATTCTTTTTTTACTACTAGTAAATTCTTTATGCCTATATGCTCCCATCCCTGCACAAGTAGTATTGAAGTGCTCAAACTTGCTTTTTCAATGTTTCCCTCACCTCTATGAGCCACACATTCTTCGTTAAAAGGAGAAAAATTATCATAACATCATTTACTTCCTCCATACCCTCTGAAGTCAAATAAAGAGAAATGAATTTTTTAAGAAAAATTAGTCTAAACTAACCAATCACTGTGTCTGTGTCAGAGTCAAGCAGAATGACTTTTTGTAGGTAGCATGTGTCCTAAGAGACCAAGACAAGCCCCTGTGTCACCTGAACCTTCTCTACTCTCAGGCTACCTGGGCCCTTAGGGAGAGCAGCATACACGCACACGTCTCCCTCCTGCAGTCACTTCCCCTCTCCCTCTTTTTCTCTCTCCTCTCCTCCTCTACCACATCTAGGAAGCCTAGTTTCCTCCTTTTTAGGAGGCAACTCCTGCTTATCCTATTCCCAGAGTATATGCTAACTCATACCTACTGACGTCTCGGCAGTTTGGAGGGAGTATGTGCTTTCCAGATGTTTCCTTTTTTCTTTCCACTTCATAATTCAACTCTTTAGAGAGTTACTCAAATCAGGTACCTTTCTTTCTGAATCTCTTCTCTCAGAGAGACACTTGACGATGGCAAAGAATAAAATTTGTACATTCAAAAATAACAAATCATTCAATAGGCTATCTCTTCACCAAATCACTGTCCTGACTAGTGTCCAGTATGTCGTCAGGTCTGTTACAAGGAATCACTAAGGCCTCAGCAGTACATTGTGACCTGTGGGTGACATCAGTGCATTCCAAGGACTCAGCTAGCAGTCACAGGACTGCAGGATTCCTACAACCCACGCCTGCGGTGATTCCTTTTATACATTGCAAACTCTATCTTTAACTTGAATTTCTATATTTTGCACTTGACACCAAAATTAGAAGACAGATGACTTGTGTATTAAACAAAGGAAATTCTTTCATGTGTCTGGGAATACCGCATTACAAAATCTCTCTGGTGGAAATGATAAGGCAGTTCCTGACAGGATTAGAATTTGAACCATGCTCCTCATACAAATAACAAATACTGTATCTTATTAGTACTATTTTACTTATGTGTAAACATAAATATGTGAAATATGTGTTGGTATACAGATGTGTATTTGAGAACATGTCATAAATTCATACAATAACATTTACTGAATTTCATCTGCTACTGAGAATCATCTACATCTTCACAAAGAGACATGCCTCTTTTGCCACTCTTTCTCATCACTTTCCCATTGTTTTGGAAGAAGCGATGACCTTTGGCTTTACAACTCCTGGCCCTTGTCAGGAATTCTGCTTTTCTCAAGCCTGAAGGTCTCACTCTCCAGGCTTCTATTTCAGGCCCCAGGCTATGTCTTCTGAAAACACCAGTTCTCCCAGTGGGCCCGTCTCCCCCACCGCCCATGCTTCAAACACTTCCCATGGGGCAGACTGTGTGCAGGTCCCTTGTGATGGCTCACTGGCCTCTGAGTGGCTCCTTTGTTTCAGCTGTTCTGGCTCCTTGCTCCTATGTGGGTCCACGGGAACCCTGTTAGTGGTCTTGCTGGCCTGGGGCCACCAAGGTCCTCTTCTCCCCTGCCACCTCCCAGCAACTTCATCTGAAGGGCACAGCTGTGGCTTTTGCCAGCTCCTGCTCTGTGTGCTCAGCAGCTCCAGCCTGGAGGTGGCCTGGGCTCCAAATGGTCAGAGTGGTCCTTTCTCTCTCTCATCATGGCTTTTCCCACCTTCACGCACTCTGTAGGTCTCTCCTCCTCTTCTCCTGAACTCAGCAGCCCCAGCCTGGCTGTCATTGCTTTTTTATAGTTGTAAATTGGTTGATTTGTGGAAGAGAGTGACACTGGAGACAGTCTATTCTGCCATCTTGACCAGAAGTGAAATGTATTCCTTTAAAACAAGTGGGAGAACTGAACTGATTACAAGAGAAAAAGAAGTAGCAGGGAGAGAGAGAGAGATTGTCCCATGAAATATTTGGGACACACTTACACTGAAAAATTATTCCTTTTTTATCTAAAATTCAAATTTAACTGGGCCTCTTGTGTTTTTATCTGCTCAATCTGGCAACCGTAGTAGTAAATAGAAGACTAGGCTCCAGCACCACTTATTTACTCAATAAACTTCTGTTAGCCTTGCTCTGTTAGGTGCTGGAAATAAAAATATTCAAAGATGTGAACTTACCATTGAGGAACTCCAATCCCTACTACCTTACTATGTGGTATTGGAGAGGTGACATAACTTCTCTGAATCCTAGACTGATTTGATACACAAATGGAGCTCTGAGTATGAAGGGATTTTGATAAAATCTACATTGCTAGACAAGACCTATATTTTGCAAAACATAGGTTTGGAAAACCTGAGCACATTTGGAAACACTGATTTGTGAGCTAAGTCCCTTACGTGTATCCTAAGGGGTCCATTGTCTTTGCCAAAATGCCCTGCTCTGTGGAGCCAGCTTCCTCCTCTGTCTCCTCTCATCCTGTCAAAGTTGCTCCCCTTACCTGAACCCCATCCCTGGAAAGAGCACGAGGGATTCAGAGCCAGCAGCAGCAGCAGAGGACACAACCCGTGGGGACACATAAACTCCTCCTCTGTGTAAACATGGGTTCTCTTATGGGAATAATTATTGGAAACAACTGGAATAGCATGACTAAGTTTGTAAACCTCTCTAAGTCCCCCTTTAGGAAACCCTGAACTGCTGAAATCTTGTGTGAGTTGTCCAAGGCCAAAATGACCCTTCAGTCATTGTTTCTAAGCTTCAAATGGAACGGTGACTAAGCATGGTGGAGAGCACAGAGGATAACTGTTCCCCAGGGTCTGTCTCTAGGGAAGGACAGACCCACACATTCCCCATTACCTCCTCTACCTCATCCATCCCCTCTGTGAATGAAGCTGATGAAGTCCAAGCTCTGCAAGTCACAGATTAGAAACTGTCACCTCCTAAGCATATCACAGTCTAGCTGGGAAGGTAGAACCCATGCTATGCTGCCTTATATTGTTTTTACATATTATTGGCAAGTGGCAAGTCAATCACTGTCTGACTCAGAAATCTAGGATGATGATTATGATAAAAAAAATTTTTCTTAAGACAGGATGCTTTACAGAATAAAGGGTGCTGCTTACCTTGATTTTTCTTGTTCTGGACAGAGAATCTTGATTTAAATAGATTCGCAGACTTAGCAAAGCTGGGAAGGTTATCTTCCTCAAATGTTATTAAAGTTGACAACAGTATTCATTAAGTATGCATTGCAAACATGGAATGGAAACAATGGACAGTTATGTCAGCACAAAATATATAACATCTGACTTCTAGTCACCGGAGATCTGGGAGCCATTGTCCAGCTCCTCCTTACCCAGGATCTGCTGAAAACACTTGACCAAGATGGCCAAGGAGGGATTTCTGTGCTTCCAGATCCTGCTGCAGTGGCACCTTCAGTGTCACAGTCATAGCTCTGTTATCCCCAGCCGTGTGGTCTCAGACATGGCCTTCTCCCCTGCAGGCCCTCATCCACTTCAGTCCTTACAGATGTGATTGCTCAAAGCTCAGAGTACCAAGACATTTTTCAAGTCACTTTGACATAAGGTGTCCTTTAGCTGATATACTTGTTAAAATGCTCACTCCATTAACGTGGCAATGGCTTTTGTCTGATGCCTGGGCCTCCCGTGTCCCCAGCCTCAGATCTCAGGATGGCATCTGTGCTCCCTTCAAGAGAAGCAGGATAAGGCAGGTGGGCTATCCCCTGCCTCCACTCTATCTTTCCATCTTCTATCTATATAAACAAAAAATCTCTCTCTCATACAGCATTTCAAACAACAACTGGACTGATTTTCAACAAATTTAGGGTGTGTATTTGGGATACTCTGCAGTACAAGCTATGGCAATGAGTATTGCTGTAGATTGATTTGAATTGTGTCCCCCCAAACTTCATATATCATATGCTTAATCTCCACTGTAACTGTTGAGAGTGAGAAATCCTATTATGGTAATCGCAAGGTGGGCCTTGAAGAGGTGATTAAATTGTAGGATTGTACCTAGTGAATGGGTTAAAAATGGTGGTCAATGGGCCGGTCCGGTGGCGCACTGCTACATAGGTTAGAAGTCTATTTAGAATTCTGTGGGGCCAGCCCGGTGGCGCACTCGGCAGAGCGCGGTGCTCTAGAGCGCGGCAGCGCTCCCGCCGAGGGTTCGGATCCCACATACAGACCGGCTGCTCACTGGCTGAGCGAGGTGTGGGAGCAACACCGAGGGTTGCGATCCCGTTGCCGGTCCCGGTCCGGTACGGGCGCGACACTGAGGGTTGCGATCCGTTGCCGGTCACGAAAAAAGACAAAAAGGAAAAAAAAATGGTGGTCAAGGGCATGGCTCTGAGGGATTTAAAAGGAGCGGGCTTGAGGAACTGTCTCTACTCTTTGCTCCACCATTTTCTGCCATGTGAGACCCCTGGGTCACTGTTGCCACCACCAAGACCCTCACCAGATGTGTTCCTTGGACTCTGGACTTCCCAGCCTGTGACACTGTAAGCAGTAAATTTCATTTTCTTACAAAGAACCCAGTTACAGATATTTAGTTATAAGCAACAGAAACAGACTAATAGAAATATGAAATTTTCTTTGGGATGCCCTGGAGGAAATGGGAGATATTGGGTTGTCATCTTCAGAGCAAGGAAGGGCTTTGAATCAATAAAGGGATTAAGAGGTATAAACAGAGAAAACAATGTTTTAAAATGTGAGTCCCCAAATAAAAGTCACAGCACATATGCTGATTTACCCATTATAGCAAATTCTCACAGCTCTGGTAGGCGTACGTGTGTGTGTGTGTAGTCCCCAAATAAAAGTCACAGCACATATGCTGATTTACCCATTATAGCAAATTCTCACAGCCCTGGTAGGCGTACGTGTGTGTGTGTGTGTGTGTGTGTGTGTGTGTGTGTGTAACATTTATTGTGCACCATGTGCTAGGCACTATATAAAGCATGTTATATAAGTTATATAAACAAATATCTATGATAACTATCTTGTTATCAGTCCTATTTTACAGATGGGGAAAAAAGGTTCAGAGAAGGTGAGAGTTGTGTGACCTTGGAGCAAGTTACTTAAATGGAAAGCTAAAATTTTAAAGGTAGGCAGTCTGACTACTTTAGAGTCACTTTTTGAAGTTTATATTCAAAAAATTACCGAGATTGCTCCATTTTGCAGCTCTTCCACACAGGATTAATGTGTTCTTTGTCCTTGAGAAGCTCACAGCCTGATGGGATGGGTTCTAGTCCCAGCTGCAATCTGAATAGCTGCATGCTCCATACAAATGACTTTAAAAGGCTTGATGTCTTTCTGCTTCTGACTCCTAACATAATACATGAGGAGATTAGACTAAGACCCCTTTCTAGGGATGAGCATCAGTTTACACTGCTGTATACTATCAATGTCACCAGATACTGCACTTTGCAGAGATAACGAAAGTCACCATCCCTTCCTTAATGAAGCTTGTAGTCCTGTGGGAGAGAAGAATATCAAGGCTGGAGAGTGAAATACCGTGAGACTGAATGCTGCATCACAGGGTAAACAGGAGGCGCTCAGAGAGGCTCCTTGGAAGAAAGTTAGGTTGGGTCCCAAGATTAGAAGGAGCTAACCAGCAGACTGAGGAAATGGAGGAAGGAATTCCAGGCCAAGGGAAGATCATGAGCAGAGATCGGGAGGTAAGAGGGAGGAGGTTTTAGAATTATAAGCAGCTGATATGACAGGTGGGGGCAGGAGAAAAGGAGGGGAAGGAGGGAAGGACGGGAAGGTGAACAGACAGTGGAGGGAAAGAAAGAAAGGAGAGGAGGGGAGGCGAGGGGAGGCATGAGAGGAGAAGAGATGGTGGGAATAAGAAGAGGGTCGGGAGGCAAAACATAAAGATAAACGAGGGACCCGATTATGAAGAACTTTCTCCCTTATCCTTAGGTGCTGGGCTTGAACTTGGAGCAATTGTAGGATGCAGAGGGTCTTAAGCAGCAGAAAGATGAGGTTGGAAGTGAGCTTTAGGGTAGAATATGTGGAACACCTCGAAAGGGACTCAGCAGTCCAGACGGTGGCTGACTGGAGACTTAATAAAAAGAACTTTCCTCCCTCCCTCCCTCCTTCCCTCCCTCCCTCCCTTCCTTCCTTCCTACCCAACAGAGGTAGCTTTGTGCCTGTACAAGGATCTGGTGACAACCATTCCTGCTGAAATGCCACATGATTAAGACCAAGCTCCAGCCCACAAGAAGGCAGGGACTGCCTGGAAGTGACTCATGAAGGGTGGCACAGATGATACCAGATTCCAAGAATCTGAACTATGTGGCTTGACTGAGCACCCTCGACTACTGAGCTGTTCTCTTCTTTTCTTGTGGGGCTCTGGCCCAGAGCAGAGTGCCAGCCTTGGTCAGATCCATCCTCAAACTCCATAAAACAGGTGTGCAGGGCCCTGGGAGCCCCTGCAAGCCCGTGACTCTAAGCATAAAGACTGAGCTAACTGCACCATCGAGGTATTTTCTCAACACAAGCCAGCCTTGGTCAGATCCATCCTCAAACTCCATAAAACAGGTGTGCAGGGCCCTGGGAGCCCCCGCAAGCCCGTGACTCTAAGCATAAAGACTGAGCTAACTGCACCATCGAGGTATTTTCTCAACACAAGCCAAATTGAATCAAGCTAAACACCAGAGGCTTTACTTGAATAAATGAGAGGATCCCATTATATAATCCCCCCATATGAGTAAGCAAATTTAGCACCTGAATAATTAAAGAACAAGACCAGGAGGTAAATATCACCAAGACTGGGCTTCAGCACAAAGTTATGGTTAAGAGTGAAGGACTCCGCAGCCAGATTGGCTGGGTTGCAATCCCGACTCCACCACTGATGAGCTGTGCAAGCAGCTCCTCAGTGCAATACCACCTCTCCATGCCTCAGTCTCCTCATCTGTAAAATGGCGATAATACTAGTAACTACCTCACTGGACTGCTGAGAGAATTAAATGAGTTAATCCTTGTGAAGTACTTCAAAACTGCTCCTGGCACATAACAAATGCCATAGGATTGTTTGCTACATAAACGTGAAGAAAATCACCTTTCTCTTTCCAAAGAAGTTGTGTGGGAATACCTGGAGGTGAGGCTGAGGGGTTCAATGTCAATGACATCTTTTCAGTTCTGGGTGAAGAAGGCTTGAAAATAAAGAGCTGCTTGTGCCCAGGGGTAAATACTAATGGTGATCCAGCAGCAGCATTTGGTGGTGTCTCTCTATTATGTCTTCATAGTAAAGAATCTGAACAAAGAATCTAAAAGCAAAGGAAAGAGATTTTTCTTTTAAATTCTTAGATCTCAGGCTGAAATGAATCTTTCTAGATTAGCTGATAGGAAATGAAATTTCTACAAGGAAACTTGAGGGGAAGAAAAGTCAGAGACCAGCACTGGGTAGTTAAGAAAAAGTAATCAAAATAACCGCACACAGCATGCTGCCCCACATAGGCACATGACTTTATCCAGAAGGAAGATAAGGCTGTCCCTGCGTTGACCCTTTAGAAGTTAAGGCTCTCTCTTAAGCTTGACCCGACTCAGCACAGTATTTCTCTGGCTTAGACGTCCAGGCTGGCTGCAGGGAGAGGGGCCATCCCCGCTCCTCATGACCCACCTGTTGTTCTTCCTACGCAAGACTGAGTGCCCGAGCAGTGCTGCAGGGCAGAGGATGGCAAACCCGACTCAGCACAGTATTTCTCTGGCTTAGACGTCCAGGCTGGCTGCAGGGAGAGGGGCCGTCCCCGCTCCTCATGATCCACCTGTTGTTCTTCCTACGCAAGACTGAGTGCCCGAGCAGTGCTGCAGGGCAGAGGATGGCAAGAAGATATCTTGGTTTCACAAGTTTCATTTAGGAACACACTGGACCTGAGTGACCCTGCCCTGGAGGGCTGCCACTGTTACCTTCCAAGGGACAAAGACCAGCCCTGCTTAGCTTTGTTTCCACGGCTCAGGAACCTGCCTCAGAGCTGCTCCTCAGTGCCAGCTGCCAGATTGGGCAAGATTTCAGGCAAGGCACGGCCACCCACACAGGTAGATGAAAACCCACTGCAGTGAACCACTGCCAGGGACCGTCTATGCCAATGAGCCTCTGTCTGAGCAGTGGCTGATCTCGTCTCCAAGGCACTTTCCATCGTGGCAGCAGAATGGGGCCGTGCCACACAGAGGAATCGTGCAGGCAGCGAGGAAGACCCAGCTTGTGCTCACACACATGGCATCCCAGGGAAAAAATATCAGGTGGCCCACTGACTCACCAGGTATTTTTGGCATCACATGCGTGAACCCCAGAAAGAACCACAGAGCAGGAGGAAAATCAGTTTGCAAAAGCAAAAAGTAGCCACTCAAGAGGATTGTTTAAATTTAAAAATTTTTTTTACTGAATTGGTCCAAATTGGATGAGCATCAGTATCTCTCCCTAAGGTTCCCACCTGCCCCAGGCAGTAACTTGGGCAGAACAGAGCTTGGACCAGTTACTGGGCAGTTACAGAGCCAGACGCCGCTCACCAGGCAACATTACAGCAGTTTTCCTCAAGCCCACCATACAAGGAGACTCTTGGAGGCATGGAGCACAGATAACAGGAAAGACTGGGATCCCAGTTCAGATATGGGTGATGCCAAGGTCTCGGGTCTTATCTAAAACTCTGCATGGAGTAGAGTTGGATGAACCTAAAACAACATGATCAAGGTTCAGCATGACCAGGCAGTGGACAGCACGTGGTAAAGCCCAATGTGACCTCCAGGAAAGGAGGACATCCTTGTAACTACACTGCAGTCTCTCTCTTACCCCAGACCGCACTGTCAGGGCAGAAAGCCCCCATTCCAGGCTGCCTTGGCACACAGAGCTCTCATCTACTCGGGCACACAGGAGGGTCACCTACTGGTGCTGGAGCCCCAGCTGCGGTGGCAGAGCCCATGGGCTCCCCGAAGAGGGCGCCCTGTCCCCCTTGAATGGCTTTCCAGAACGTGAAAGTCTCAGCAGTCCAGACCAGTCACTTCTGCTTTGCACACCCGCTGGCAGCATTTGCACAGATGCTGCAGCAGCCGGTGAGAGACATGATTTTCCCTCGCTTTCTCCCGTCATTTGAGATTTAAGGTTATCCAGCTGTTATCCATATGTCCTTTGAGTCACAAGTTGTGATGACATGCCTTTAGTGATATTCGAGACAGTATGTGAGATTGAAGATGGATTTCACACCTTTTCATCCATATCAGGACCCAGATTTATTCGGCACTTTCAAGTGCTGCTATTTGCTAGCTGGTCTGATTGTGAGACCAGACCTTAAATTTTCTATGAGCTTGACCCAATCAAATAGAATCTAAACATCTCCTGAAGGGAGGGGCAATATGTTCATCTTCTTTGAAGCTCCCCCCTACCCATGGGAGGCAGGACAGTGCTTTGTACATTGTAAGTGCTTAATAACTAACTGAATTTTGCTGTCATTTGTTATGGGGACCACACCATCCAAATGTCAGTAATAATGTTCAATGACATCTAAAGAGCCTGTGCAAATCAGACTAAACACATCTTTAAATCTTGACCCAATTTAGGTGAGATTTCACTTCACAACTGCTCTTAATAGTCTGGCTTCCAGACTGTCAATTGAACAAAGATCTGCTGGACACCTTCTGTGTACCTGGCACAGAGAAAGATGCTGGGGATGTTAAAAGGAACACAACAAAGGCCCTACTCAAGAGGTGTTCCCAGTGTAGTGACAGGTGAGCAAGTCACCCTAGGACGACGAGACAGGTACTGGGGACAAGTGCTGGACAAGCCTGGAGGAGGGTGCCCAGGTACACCCAGGGGAGTCTAAGGCATTTGAGTGGGGTCTGATAGACACATGGGAGTCCACTGTGTGGGGTGAGGGCCACTCCAGGTGGAGAGCAGCAGCCACCGGAATGCCATGGCATGTTGAATGGCAGCAGGAGTTGCCATTTGATCTTCTGCACCTGCCTTGACAGCAAACCTGGGGTAATACAGGACACCCCACTTTGAATGTAGTATGTTAATCGTATATTCATGAAATTCCTATAAAATGGTGAATCTTGAATATTTGGGGAGACCTGGAGCACTTTGAGAATCTGGTTTTTTAGAAAAACAACTCTGCCCCTCCCCCACCCAGAAGCCCTCCTTGGACTCCCATGTAAGAAATGCTCACATAGAATCTAAAGCACTGTCGCCACACAGATGCCTGAGCTGTACTGCCCTGACTCTGCTCCTCCCCTGCCTGGCTTCTCTTCAGGACCCCCTAAGTCCTTCTGGACCAGAAATGTGTGGGGAGGGTGAAATGTCACAGGCTGAGCTCACCACCACCCTGAGAGTGTTCCGGCCAAGAGTGATGCTCGCTCAGTGGCCACCCACGAGCCCGCTGCAGGAGCTGTTGTGCAGGCGACAGCCCTGCTTCCTGCCAGCTCACGCACACGGGCAGGGCCAGGCTGCTCTCCAGCACCAGCGATGTTTCCTCTGAGCCCCGAGTCAACCTGAGCTAGCAGCGTCCACAAATAGAATGTTCCACTGTGGCCCTGGCGCAGGCGGGAAGCTCTCCAGATGATGGTCTATGAAGAGACCCACGAAATCAACAAATATAACTGCGAAGGCCAAAGTACCCACGTGACATTCAGAGTCTGGGGACCTGGTTTACATCCCCTGCCACCATTCATTCATTCGTCATTAGCACCTTCTTTCTCCAAGCTTCAGCTTCCCCACCTGTAAGTAGGGGCTGAAGATTCCTGCTCTGTCCACGAGGTAGGTAAGAATTAAAATCAAGTGATGGGCCGGCCCAGTGGTGCACTCGGTAGAGTGCGGCGCTTGGGAGCGTGGCGGCGCTCCCGCCGAGGGTTCGGATCCCATATAGAGTCTGGTCTGCTCACTGGCTGAGCGCGGTGCGGGCGCGACACCAAGGGTTGCGATCCCGTTGCCGGTCGCGGTACGGGCGCGACACTGAGGGTTGCGATCCCGTTACCGGTCACGAAAAAAGACAAAAAGGAAAAAAAACAAAAAACAAAAAAAAATCAAGTGAGATAATGAGAGTGAAAGTGCTTTGAATTCTAAACCTTCTGAAAAACCGTGTATTCTTATTGCTATTCACTATTATCA